>NC_083363.1:37204663-37487163 GCF_030254825.1 Meriones unguiculatus | reverse complement strand
AAACAAACACCACCAAAAAACTCCAAGGGTTTAGTTATCACCTGCAAAGACCCTGAGTAATTATGACCTCCCTTGGCTTACTGATTTAGCTTCTAATTCTTTTTAAAGAATATTTTATGTTTTAGTTTAGTTTAGATTAGTTTTGTTTTGTTTTGTTTTCGAGACAAGGTTACTCTGTGTAGCCTTGGCTGTCCTGGACTCTCTTTGTAGACCAGGCTTGCCTCGAACTCATAGAGATCCACCTGCCTCTGCCTCCCAGAGTGCTAGTATTAAAGAGTTGCACCTTCAGGTCCAGCTTATTTTAAGTATGTTCATAATTTCCTTTCCTTTAAAAAATTTATTATGAGGGGTAGATGAATGGCCTAGTGGTTAAGAGCACTGGATGCTCTTGCAGAGGACCTGGGTTCAATTCCCAGCACCCACATGATGGCTTACAACCATCTGTGACTCCAGTTTCAGGGGACTGGATGCTTTCTACTGTTCTTTATGGGCACTGGACATGCACATGGTACACATACATACATGTAAACAGACAGTTTTACACATAAAATAAAAATATTTTAAAGCATATTATGATTATTTTATGTGTATGGTGTTTTGTCTGTAAGTACATCTGTAAGCCACAGAAATGCCCATGGAGACTAGAAAAGGGCATTGAGATCCCCTGAAACTGGAATTTTACAGACAGTTATGAACCACCATGTGGGTGCTGGGAACCAAACCCCAAGTTCTCTGGAAGAGCAGCCTATGCTCATAACTGCTGAGCCATCTCTCCTTACTTATTTATTTTAATTTATGTATATGAGTTTTTTGCATACATGTGTATTTATGCACCACGTGCGTGCAGTGCTTGCTGAGGTAAGAAAAGAGTATCACATCCTCCAGAACTGGAGTTGCAGAAGGTGTGAAACACCATATGGATGCTGGGAACCAAATCTGGTTCCTCTGCAAGAACAGTTAAGTGGTCTGAACCATCTGGCCATCTCTCCAGCCCCTAGCCTTTGGTTCTTGTCTCCCTTGCTGTCTACTCCAAGCACAAATGGCCTCTTTACTTTTTCTTAACTGTGCCTCAGAGAACAATAAGTCTGCCTAAGGAAAGGAAAAACTGTTGCCGTGCGTGTCCCTTGCCCTTTCTAGGTTCTTTGACTAGCGTATGACCTAAAAACAGATTGATAAGTGAAACCAATTTTAATTATATATGAACTAATGGGAATTCTTAAAAAAAAAAAATGAGGATGCAAGCATTAAGGTCTATGTACCATCTGAGCTACAGAAAGGAAAAGTAGCATGAAGCTTCCTGGGGTCACAGAGACAAAGTAAGGGAGGTTGAGACACAAAAAAAGGCATAGAGAATAAATTGTCTTGTTATGTAGATAAAAGTCTCAGGAGCAGGGCTAGGAATGTAGCTCAGTGGAATACTGCTGCTGACCTTTCAGTTTTACTTCTCTCTGGAAAAGAAAGAAAGAGAGAAAGAAAGAAAGAAAGAAAGAAAGAAAGAAAGAAGGAAGGAAGGAAGAAAGAAACCTTTGTGGTAAAAGTTATTTTAGAACAGCCATCTTCCTGGTACAGAAGACTTTACAAGTGAACATTTCCTTTCCTTCATAAAAGGGTGGCTTTGTGTGTATCTACAGTTGCTCAAAATAGCCAGTTGAAATAATCACCATGCCAAAGAGGTAAGTTTTGAGGTAGCGAAATCGGGTTTCCTGAGACCCAGCTGAATCTTTCTCAAAAAGTTTTCACATTCCCACTTCTTCCCTGCTGGCTAGCTTTCACGGTAATAGAAGACTCTACCGGATGCTGGCTGTCCTGGATTCGCTTTGTAGACCAAGCTGGCCTGGAACTCACAGCGAGCGATGTGCCTCTGCCTCCTGAGTAAAGGCATGTACCACCACACCTGGCTCAATGCAAAGACTCTTAGCTCATCAAAATTTTGAGAATAAGTGACAGCTCGGTGCTCACCCTTAAATGGGGTGTTTCTATTTACCCCCTTCAAAACTCAGGGACTCTCATGGAACAGGAGGCAGAAAGAATGTGAGCGCTGGAGAACGAGGAGGAGTGCTGTGAAACGCTGTCTTCTGGCATGACATGGCACTGTACTCATACATTACTCATAAATTGCACGAGACCTGCACAGTTCAAAGCAATGAGATCAGCCAACATCGCAGCAGGCAGCCCTATTTAGGCCCAGTAGGTTTTCCAAAAAAGAAGGGTGACATGGAGGTGGGGAGAGGATGTGTTGAGGGGTGTCTGGGGGAGTAGGAGAGAGTTAAAGATAGTTATGATTAAGATACCTGTATACATGTATGAAATTACAGAACAGTATATATATTTTTTAAAGTTTCACATTCCTGGATCTGGGTCTGGGGCTTACGCCATAACCCACGACAAAGCATTTCTGTCTGTGGAAAGAAAAGCTAGAACCAGGTACAGCAATGCATACCTGTAACATCCCCATTCCAGACGTGAAGGCAAGAGTTTAAGGCCAGACAATGTTATAGAGTGGATTCATGAGTTCAAGACCAGCCTGGGTAATAAAATAAAATAAAAATAAAAAAATGCAAAAGGTCTCCAAACAGTAACTCCACCACCCCCACCACCACTATCCCCTGAAAACAAACAAACAAACAAACAAAAACTGGCATAAGGTGGCACACTCCCTTTATCCCAGTACTCAAGAGGCAGAGGCAGGTGGATCTCTGTGAGTTCGAGGCCAGCCTGGCCTACAGAGTGAGTTCCAGGACGGCCAGGGTTATGCAGAGAAACCTTGCCTAGGAAGAACAAAACTGGAATACACTGTGAGGAGCTAGTTTCTAAGTCTAGGAGGCACAACCAGTGGAAAAGATTCTTGATGCCGGGCTCAAAGCACTTTCCCCAAACTGTCTCTGGTAGAATCACGTGGCACAAAGGTCAACAATGTGTGGTTTGTTATTTCTCTAGATTTCCTCTCAAGTCCTCCAGCTTGGTCGTGCAGGGCTTCCTGGAGAGAAGTTCCTGTTTTGGGTGACAGCAAGGCAGCAAGGCAGGAAATTTAGAAAGATCCAAGATGGACATGGGGGCGCACAGACTGCTGGGGAAATTCTCACTTCTTTAGGCTCCACTGTGCTAGTAGTCTGATAGACTAAGAGACGCAAGTGTCTCTTCAGAGTATCTTCACTTCTGCCTGGTCAGTTAATAACCGCAGCAGGGCTGGTCGGTGGTGGCGCACACCTTTGTTCCTGGCACTCGGGAGGCACGTGGGTCTCTCTGAGTTCGAGGCCACCCTGGTCTACAAAGTGAGTCCAGGACAGCCAGTGCTACACAAAGAAACTCTGTCTCAAAAAAACAAATAGATAAATTAAAAAAATAAATAAATAGCCACAGCAGGGCAAAGGGGACACAAAGCAGGCCTGAAGGGCTCCCTCTGGGAGCTGCCACCAAGGGCTAGTTTAACATCTGTGGTTGCCATGACACCCCTTCATCCCCACAACCACCCTCACTGACAAAATACGCCAAAGGCATTTTTTTTTTCCAGCCTCTGGTTCCGCAGTGGCTTTGGATACATTCCTTCCCTGTTCCCTTCCCGATTCCTCAAGCAATCAGGGAATAGCTGCAAGTATCTGAGCCGGGGAGACCTAGAGAGGAAAAAGGCTATTGTGTCTGATAACAATGAGAAAATCAATCAGGGGTGGAGGGGTGGGGTGGGGTGGGGATGGGAGGCAGTGGCAGGTCCAAGGAATTTATATAATCTTCATCTTTTGTCTTTCTCTACCCAATCCTGGCCTCAACTCCTGTCGGGGAATAACCCATCCTGCTGGACCCCCTAAGTATTTTCCCTGCCTCTGGCCCTTTCCCTGCTGGCAACAATGCTGCCAGAGAACAGTTCCTTCCAGCTCCTGGCTGAGCCTTGTGCAATGGTGTAATCTTCCCGGCAAGAGAGAAGACTTTCTAAAGAGACCCCTCCCTTTGGCTATCAGACTGCTGAGACAATGGACCCCAAGCTATTGGAATTTCCCTAGGAATCTCTGACAGAGAGGGGAAAAGACTGGTGTTACCCAAAGGAGGCATTTGTCTCTCCAGGAATTGATTTCTGCACAGCTCTGACAATTCCTCAGAGCACCAGGAGGAAAGAATGGAGCGGGGACAATGCTGGGTTGATGGTGTACCGTAACCAGGGCCGCTTAATTGTGCGTACCTCTTGTCCTTCCGTCTTGATTAGTTTTTCATAACTGGACACAAATGTTCCCTACCTGGGGAGAGGGAACCTCAATTGAGAAGCTGCCTCAGTCACGTTGACCTGTAGGCAAGGCTGTGGGGCATTTTCCTGATTGATGAAGGACAGGAGGGTCCAGCTCACTCCTGGGAAGATGCTCCAAGGAAGGTAGCTGGGGTTGAGCCTGAAGAAGGAGCCAGTAAGCAACATCCCTCCATGGCCTCTGCTGCTATTTCTGTCTCTAAGTCCTGCCCTGACTTCCCTTCACGGTGGCCTAGCAGCTGTAAGATGAAATAAACTCTGCAAGTTGCTTTTGGTTGTGATGTTATCACAGCAGTCAAAAACAAACTAGGACACTTTCTATTTAACCCTAAACTCATTCCAAGACAGTGGTCTTGCTTGGACTTGGGAGCAAACTGGGCCTCCATATCCCTCTTCTTTCCTTTAATAGGCCACTTTTTTTTTAAGATTTATTTATTTGTGCATATAAGCACTCTATTTGCATGTATGTCTTCATGACTGAAGAGAGCATCAGAAGAGGGCATTTTAGATGGTGGTCAATTAAAAAAAAAAAAAAGCCCATGTTCAGCATTCTGAAAACCGTTACAGCCTTCCATTTGCCAGCATTGCGTCAATCAGGCCATGCGTTGAGAACAAACATGTGTGTGCTTATTGCATACCAATGACATGCAAGGTGCTGCAGCAAGCGGTAAAGAGGCAGCATACACCAAGGGTCTAGTAGGGTCATGGGCGAAGTGAGGGTGAGGGTCACAGGCAAAGCAAGGGTGCCTTGGGTGAGAGTTGAATAGAACTAATGGGTTCTGCCCAGACCTGGGAGCACTGGGCCTCCTCTTCACTAAACATTTATCTGTGTCTGTCTACCGGGGGCTCCAGAGTACTTCGTAGCACAGCCACTGAGTCTACTAGAACGCGCAATTAAAAAATATACATGTAGGGCCAAGCGTTGGTGCTGCATGCCTTTGATCCCAGCAGTGATAAAACACAGTGACCAAACTTTCTTAAGGAAGA
The DNA here is from genome assembly GCF_030254825.1 of Meriones unguiculatus. Lineage (NCBI taxonomy): Eukaryota > Metazoa > Chordata > Mammalia > Rodentia > Muridae > Meriones > Meriones unguiculatus. The sequence continues at coordinate 37,481,945 of NC_083363.1, read as the reverse complement.
AAGTTTATTTTGGCTTATGGTTCTGTAATGTTTAGAAACAGTTCAGAGGGATAAGGGTCCATCCATCCAGGAAGGCGGGGATGTGAGGCAACAAGCCTTCTGAGTGCTGGGATTGAAGGCATGTGCCACCACTGCCTGGCTAATAGTAATTTCTTTTATGTGGATGGGTGTTTCGCCTGCATGCATGTCCATTCGGTGTGTGGACATCTGGTGCCAGAGGGCTAGAACCCCCTGGAGCTGGAGGTACAGATGGTTGTGACTCAGCATGTGGGAATTGAACCCAGGTCCTTCGGAAGAGCAGCCAGTGTCCTTAACTACTGGGTCATCGGCCGATCCCTGCCCTCTGGAATCTTGGTTAGGAACCAGAAACTTAAGTACAACTGGTAAAGCCTGTAGAAATAATGGTCCATCTAGGCGTGGTGGCAGAGGCAGGTGGGAGGCAGAGGCAGGCAGATCTCTGTGAGCTGGAGGCTAGCCTGCTCTACAGAGTGAGTTCCAGGATATCCAGGGCTACCCAGAGAAACCCTGTCTCAATAAAAAGTGATAAAGAAGTAAATGTTCCTTTCCCTGGAGAGAGGTGGCCCAGCTGTTACGAGCACATGCTGCTCTTCCGGAGAACCATGATGGATTCCCAGCACCCACGTGGTGGCTCACAACCATCGGTAACTCTAGTTCCAGGGAACCCGACACCTTTTTCTGTCCACGTGCGGCACAGACAGACACGCATGGACATGCCCAAAGGCAAAACACCCAGAAGAAGAACTGCAAATAAATTATGCTTTACCTGTAATGCTTCTAACGTTGAGCGTTCTGCTCATCCTCACCCCTCTCATCCTCAAACCTGAACAAGGTACTTCATAGAACGCATTTACAGTTTAATGTGCAAAGGAGACAACTCTTTAAGAGAAGGGAAATGAGTAGGGGCTGGGCCTGGAGCCTAGCTGGTAGAGCGCTGGCTTATCACGCATGAGGCTCTGGGTTTCTTCCCTAGCGCTGCAAAAACGTAACGTAGTATGTGCCCGTAATCCCAGCATTTATGAGGGAGAAGCAGGGTCATCAAATTGGAGGCCAACCTGGGTTATATGAGACTTGTCTATCTAGAATAGGATGTGCTAAACTTAATCCTTAAACATTAATCTTTAAACCTTCTGTGAATGACATCCATTGAGCAGTGTCACTCAGAAAGCCCAGAATCCCATTGCACTGTAAAGACATGTAAGCATGATTCTCTCTCTTAAAGCCTGCACCCGTATCTCGGGTACGTCTCCTTTTTCTGTGTCATTTCTACTCAATAAACTCATATGCTGCTGGGCATGCTGATGCTCACCCTTAGGCCCAGCACTTGGAAAGCAGGGGCAGGAGGATCTCTGTGAGTTCAAGGCCAGCCTGGTCTACATAGTAAGCTCCAGGACTACCAGTACTAGGTCGAGAGGCCCTGTCTCAAAAAACAAACAAACAAACAAACAAACAAAAAATAAACAGAAGCAAACTCCTGTGCCCTGCTTTTCTCTGACTTAGCCTGAAACTCCTTCCTGTAGTGCAGTCAAGAACCTTACTTCCCTTGGATGGAGGTCACACCTCCAGCTCACGTAACCTCAGACTCAGAAAGTAGCTGAATGTTGACCCTGAACTTCCAACCCTCCTGCCTCTACCTCCTGAGTGCTAGACGACAAGCATGTGCCACCACACTTGGTTCACGTGGGGATTAAACCCAGGGCTTTGTGTGTGTTGCTGCCAATGAACAACATCTCCAGCCTTGTCTGAAGACCAGCCATGGGGTGTCAAAGGTCACTATGACTAAGGAAAAGAGACTGAGGCACTTTTTTTTTTTTTAGGATTTATTATTCATATAGTATTCTTCTGCATGCCAGAAGAGGGCATCATATCTCATTAGAGATGGTTATGAGCCATCATCATGTGGTTGCTGGGAATTGAACTGAGAGCCTTTGGAAGAACAGTCAGTGCCCTTGACCTCTGAGCCATTTCTCCAGCCTCTGGGATGGAGACTCTTATTCCAAGTCTAGGAAGGTGGGCAGGCACATGACACAGCACTCACCCCGTCCCTTAACGCTGCAGTTTTCTGCCCGGCTTCATGGATCTGCACCCATCTACGTAAGTAGCCTGTGTTGAACAGGACAAGGGAGTGGACACTCGGTAGCTGCAGCTCCTCCAAGATGAGACACGTCTCCCACCAGTTAATTTCAGACAGTGACAGGCCCACATCACACGGTCGGGCAGGACAGGCTAGAAGCGCTGTAAGACATGAGTAAACCCAACGGTTCCTGGATGGGACCGCTAAGGAAGACAGGTGGGGCCAGACTGTCCTTGAAAACAGTTGCTCTGGTCAGGGAAAAGGCGAGCGAGTCCAGAATGCAACCATTGTGCCCTCAGAGCCAGCTGGCGTCCCCTCACACTCAGCTGACAGCCGGAAGATGAGGTGTGAGTCCTGCCCCCTGCGTCAGCTGCTCGGTCTAGACAGCTGCTCCTAGGGCAGCGGGAGGAAAAAGGTGGGAGGTCAGAGCCTGTCTGAGGAGGTGAGGCAAGACATGCCTAACATATTCCATGAAGGGAGAGAAAACAGCATAAACCACAAGGCCTCGGGGAGGAAAAAATTAAGGACGATTGGGCAAGACTCTAATGGAAAGGCAAATGCATTACTACAGAGACCCAAAAAAAAAAAAAAACGGGAAGGGGACTAAATATCTGGGTGGATGTGCCCGGGAATGATCAGGAGAGTTACCAACATTATAATGATGTTTGTTCGCCTTCAGATTCATCTAGATATTCAAGGCATTCTTTGAAATTAAAATCACAAGAGGGAAAAGAACACTGGCACATTAAAAAAAAAAAAAAAAAAAGGATGCAATGCTAGCCAAGGACCAAACAGCAACTTGTATTTTCTTTCCTTTCTGGATTTGAGTAAGCTGGCCATAAAAATGTGTTCCGGAGACCTGGGTATGGTGGGGTAATGCTTATAATTCCCAGAATTTGGGAGGTAAAGACAGGGCATCAGGAGTTCAAAGTCATCCTCATTTATACATCTCAGTTACAGGAGACCCTGTTTCCAGAATGCTGAAAATGGCATGGGCCAGATGGCTCAGTAGGTAAAGGCATTTGCCAGCAGCCTGATGAACTGATGGAGAATCGAGTCCCACAGGTCTTCTGACCTGTCTTAGCTAGATTTTTATTGTGATAAATACCATCCTCCTTGGGGGGAGAGGGGAGGTTTATTACACTTTACAGTTCTACATCGCAATCCATCATTGAAGGAAGTCAGGGCAAGAACTCAAGGCAGGAACCTGGAGGCAGGAGCTGAAACAGAAGCCATGGAGAAGTGCTGCTTATTGGCTTATTCAGCCTTTCTTTTCTTTTTCTTTTTTTTTCCTTCCTTCCTTTTTTTTTTTTAATCCTTTTTTTTTTTTTTTTTTTGCTCTCCTAGACCCGCTTTGTAGACCAGGCTGGCCTCGGAGCTTTCTTATACCACCAAGACCACCTGCCCAAGGGCGGCACTGACAGTATGAGTTCCCTGGAGCCTGAATACAGGCTGGACAACCAACTCCACACAAGTTGTCCAATGACCTGCATGGGCGCACGGCCACGCAAGCACCACAGCACTTTCCTGATGCTCCGTAGTAATAAAATAGAATAAATTTTAATATATGCACTGAAAAAGAAGTCAGTCCTTTGAGGCTGTTTACTCCACTGCTGTTTGCAGGGACAAGGTGCTCTTGGCCTTCACAATTTTCCCCCTCAGTGTTGTGTTTTCTTCTTTGACAGAAGAATACACAGGTTCAGGGAGAAGCCTGGTGACAGAAGAGGCTGCGAACAAAGCCGATGTGGTACAGAGGTTTGCGCTTCACCCTGGGGGCCACGGGACTCAGGGACCTGGAGAGTTGGGACTTGCAGAACTTTGAAGCCACAGATCCATTCCGTGTTCACCAGGCACGGACTCCAAATGCCAATGAAGGGCAAAGGTCAATGCAAAGCCTGCTCTCAAGGCACAGTCAGCACAGGAGACGAGGGAAAACAGGAAGTTATCGCACAGGGAGAACAGATGTAGGTAGCCTATGCAGAAGATCAGAGAGGTGGGGGAGGCAGGAAACTGGGGCGGGAAGGAGGAGTGGCCGGAGGAGGAGGCCTGCCTCAGACAGGGTCTCTAGAAGGAAGTAGGTGGGGCAATGCCTTTAGACCGGAGGGTAAGTGGATGTAAACAAAAGCCTCTGATGTGCTCTAGGAGAGGGTTCAGGGAAGAGAATCAAAGTAAAGATGAGAATCCAAGTAGTAAACAGACTGAATTCAAGAAGTGCCCTAATGGACTCTAGGCCAGAAGCAAAGCCTGAGGGAGTCTTGGACATCCCTTCGGGTAGGTGGCAGTAACAAAGAGAAGTACCCCAGGCCCTTGGGGAGGTGGCAGAGATGGGCTCAGACACGGGAAGGTGACTCTGAGGTCCCCTGAGACCCAGAGTTTGAAGACCAGGCAAGGAGAGGTGTCAAGAAGAGATAATGAGGCTGTTGTGGGGATAAGCCAGGCGGGGAACACACACACACACACACACACACACACACACACACACACACACACACGCACACACACGGGAGCTGCAAGGTCTCCAGAGGCCAGAGAAGTAAATTTATACATGGACACACAGAAGCACGCAGGAAGCCCAAAAGCAGGAAGTGGATTCTGTGAGAGGCAGAACTAGTAATTAGTAAAACAGAATTAGTAAAACAGTCTGTGTTTTACTAATTGCTGGTTGGTTTTTGTTCTGCGTAGGGCTGGGACCCTAAGTCGGGACCCTGGATAAACTAGATAAGCACTCCATCCTTCAATTATAATATGTGATTCCCAAAATTGGAAGGACACAAGACACCAATAGGCCTAAGGACGTGAGGAAGAGAAAGGAACTATCAAGGCTTTGTGGTAGGTGCCCGCCCGGGAGAGGACGGATCTAGCAGAGAGACAGACATAAACAACCTAGTGGATCGATGGTGTCAAAAGGAAACACTTGGAACCCTTGTGGCTGACAAATGACTAATCTTCCTAAACCGAAAACAGTTCACAGGGGCTGGGAAGTGGCTCAGCCGGTAAGGTAGTAAAGGGCATGCTATGCAAACATGGAAACTTCCGTTTGAGCCTAGGAGACACACACACACACACACACACACACACACACAGATATATATTATAAAAGCCAGGCAGTGGCTGCCTGCAGTCGTAGCGCTTGGGAGGTAGAGATAGGCCCCACTTTGTGTTTGCTATATATAAATATATCTCCTAGATTCATTCATGCTGGCTTCCTGGGCTAGATGAGAAAGCGCATGGCTTTTTCAGGAAAGGAGGCATTGTGATTCCCCAGATGTCCTAAGCCAGTCTTTTGCCTCCAAATGAGCAACCAGAGACCCAAGGGAAAACTGCTTCCCCAAAACGTTAGGAACAACCGCCTCTGAACTCTAACCGGGACTCCTAAAAATATGCTGCTTCTCTTTTTCCTGCTGAGCTCCCTGCCCCAAAACCCCAAGGTTTTCTCTATGTAGCCCTGGCTGTCCTGGCTGTCCTGTGTAGACCAGGCTGGCCTCAGAGATCTGCCTTCCTCTGCCTACTCACTGAGTACTGGGATTAAAGGCCCAAGCCACCACTGACCAACAGCATTTTTTTGTTTTGTTTTGTTTTAGTTTTTTTTTTAATTTATTTATATGTGTGAGTGTTTTGCCTGTATGTATGTCTATGCTCCATGTGCATGCGTGATGATCTTGAGAGCCAGATAAGTATGCCACACTTCAAGACAGAGTTAAAAGTGATTGTGAGTCACCATGTGGGAGCTGGGGATCAAACCTGAAAGAAGAGCAGCCTGTGTTTTTGAAATGACTACTCCACTCTTTTTTTCTCTCTCTCTCCCCCCCCCCCCCCCCGACAGAATAGCCTTTGCTGCCCTGGAGCTTGCTCTGTAGACCAGGCTGGCCCTGAACTCACAGAAATTCGCTTTCCTCTGTGCTGGGATTAAAAGCGTGCAACCACCAAATGTATGTTTTGTTTTGTTTTTTAAGGTTGGACAACATATAAAATAATTGATATTCAAGATCTTTGTGTTAAGGTTCCTTTTCGCAGCGACAATGACAGGAGTGCAAAATGAGGAGCAGCATTCACAGTCTTGGTTTCTCACAAGATCTCTTTGTGTGTGCATACGATGTGGAGCCTGCTTGTGTTTTTTGATGTCATTTACTCCAAGCCAAATGGGTTTCTAAGTAAGTGCTCAAGTAAACTAAAGTTAAATTGGTACAACTTCCCTTTGGCATGTAGTAACACTAAAATTTTAAGAGAAAAAGTCCCAGCTACAATGGCCTCTACTGGCTAAGGTTGACCTCATGCTCATTATGCCAATTAAAGGGACTAAATAATGGCAAAGATCAAAAAGAATATTTAATTAATGTGACCAGTTTGGTAAAATACATAGAGGTGATGACATCCTAGATCTTTCTTAAACTTTGTTAACACAAATTTAACACAAGTCTCTAAATTTATATTCTTAAAAAAATTCTTATTTTAAAAAGGTGTGTGTGTGTGTGTGTGTGTGTGTGTGTGTGTGTGTGAATTTTAGCGAGTCAGTAGTGGTGGCACATACCTTTAGTCCCAACATTGGGGAGGCAAAGGCAGATGAATCTCTATGAGTTCGAGGCCAGCCTGGTCCACAGAGCAAGTTCCAGGACAGCCAGGGCTACACAGAGAAACCCTGTCTTGAAATACAGAAAACAAACAAAAATAAAAATTTAAAGATATTTTTTCCTACTAATACCTCTTTAGAAAGCAAACAAGCTGGGGCTGGAGAGATGACTCAGAGGGTAAGAGCTCTTTTGCTCTTCCAAAGGATCCATGCCAGGCAGCTTGTAGCCGCCTCTGACTTGAGCTCCAGAGAATCCAAGGCCCTGTTCTGGCCTCCGCAGGCATGCTCGTGGACATGGGATGCACACAGCTCTACAGAAATAGAACTTAGAATCTCACACAACAGCAAACCAGGTGGGCTGGAGAGATCGCTCAGTGGCTGAGAGCATTGGTGGCTCTTCCAGAGGACCCAGGCTCAGCTGCCAGCAGCCCTGGCAGCTCTGTAAATGCCAGGTTCAGCCATTTGTAACTCTAGTTCCAGAGGATTCGACACTTATCTTCTGACTTCAACAAACACTGTATGCACCGGTACACATAAAATAAACACAGATAAAAAATCTACAAAAAAAAAAAAAGAATAACAGGTTTTTCAAGGGTCGTTACCTTAGCCACACCAGTATTTAAGATACAACAAATTTTTAAAAGGCCCTATAAGATGCTCAGATATTCAGCAAAGTAATTTTAACTCCATTTTCTCTAGCTACAGACACTCATAGATTTAGAATAAATCTTCCTATCTGAATTGTAAAAAAAAAATCATCAGTGTTTGATAACAACGGTTTTCATGACGCTTCAGACCTCAAGTGCTGATGGTTCCTGATCAAATGAGTATTATATCTTATAATTAACCAGGATTGGGGGCTGGAAAGATGGCTCAGAAGTTAAGAGTACTGGCTGCTCTTCTAACGAACCAAAGTAATTTCCCAGAACCCCCATGGCGCTTCACAACTATATGTAACTTTAGTTGCAGGAGATCTGGCATGGTCTTCTGACCTCCAAGGGCGTCAGGCTTGCATATGGTACACATACATACAAACAGGAAAAATAGCCATACACATAAAATACAAAATAATTAAAAAATAAAAAGTATTTAACAGTATTTGTATTTTGTAAATAAACAAACAGATGATCCGACACTGCCTCCTAGAGTCTCAGTTCTGTTTCTTTTTTCTTTCTTTCTTTTTTTTTTTTTTTTTTTGAGACAAGTTTTCTCTGTGTAGCCTTGGCTGTTCTGCATTCATTTTGTAGACCAGGCTGACCTCAAACTCACAGAGATCTGCCTGCCTCTGCCTCCCTGAGTGCTGGGATTACAGGGGTTCCGTTTCTTTCAGACCTTTTAAATTTTATTATTTTTATTCTTTTTGATGTTATGTGTGTGGCCGTTTTGCCTGCATGTATGTGCATCGTGTGTGCATGGTGGAGGCGGAGTTACAGACAGCTCTGAGCAATCTGTAGGTGCTGGGAGTGGAAGCCAGATCCTCTGGAAGAGCCTCCGGTGCTCTCAAACACTTAGGCATCTCCTTGCCCCACCTTTTCACTTCTCACTAATAAAATGAGAAACTAAGTGGCTTGGTGGTTAAGAGTATTTACCACTCTTGGAGAGGGCTCATGGTGACCCATAGCCACCTGTGACTCCAGTCCTGAGGGATCCAACACCCTCTTCTGACGTCTAAAGGCACCAAGCGGCAGGTAGTGCAAGGACTCGCGTACAGGCCTCCAATTTAATGTTTCTACCAAGTACTTAAAAATCACTTTGATTTGCTGGGTAGTGGTGGTGCACGCCTTTAATGCCAGTACTCAGGAGGCAGAGGCGAGATGTCTTGAGTTTGAGACCAGTCTACCGAGTGAATCCCTGGGCAGCCATGGCTACACAGAAAAGTCCTGTCTTGGAAAACAAAACAAAATGAATCACCTTGACTTATGATTTGCTTTGTTCTGTTACCATAGAAACTCCATCAAACTGATACTACGTTGGAACATGGAATTTGGAGTGACCCACACCTGTGTTCCCAGGTCGTCGTCGCTAATATTTGCTCCAGGTTAAAATTTCGTATCCCCTATGAAGCCAGAATTGGTTTTGTTTTGTTTTTTCATCAATAAAAGGAAGGAGTGGGAGGAGAGGCTAGATGCACTTGTTACTATTGAAGAGAACCTAATATCCACAGGTAGTTTACAGCCCTCTGTAACTCCAATTCCAGAGACTCTGATGTCCCCTTCTGGCCTCTGTGGGCCCTGCATGCACACATGCACACACAGAAAAGATAAACAAAATTTTTTTTTTCTTTTTAAAGAAAGTGCACCTAAAATTTCACAAAGGAAAGGGGGGGGACACACACAAGGACAAAGATGAGCTCAAAATAGAGACAGTTCAGTTCATAGAAACTGAATTGCAAGCCACAGCCAAACATGTCTGCAAAAAGACAAAAGTAGGCGTATCCCAGTTAGAACTGGGTTACCATTACTCCCTTAGCAGACTGAAAATCTGCAGAGTTGGCCACACACTCTGCTTAGGAAGCTCTGGGGAAACGGGCGGTCCCTCATAGGCAGTGGAGGCACATACTGTCCTAGGTAGGGAATTCAGTGCTCACATAAGCACAAACGTGTCTCTCCAGCCACCTAGAGGAACGTTTGCACCAGGCCAGTCACTTTCTGATCCACCGTCTTCGTTAAGCTTCGTCTAGCTTGCCTGAGTCCTAACTTTAGCTTCACTTTGGCTTTGCTCTTATCTCTTTCTTTGAAACACTGGCCAAAGCCTGGCACTTGGAAATTTTCCACACCCCAATCCTTGCCACGAGGCTTCCAGAGGTGTGGGTTTCTGTCTTCCTCTTGGTCATCTTTCTTCTCCACGTAGACCCCAGATTGACAGCTTGCCTTGCCCTGAGGCTTTTTTTTTAAACTTTAACAGAATTGTCCTAGAATTTCCTTCTGATTGGGTTCTTAAATTCTTTTGGTGCTGAGACCAAGATTTCCCAAGAGGGGACCCGACTGTCTTCGTGGTAACATGGAGACTCCCCAAAGTTTCTGGTGATGTGGTGACAACAAAGGGACCCTAAAGAAGTTGCTCCAGCCGGGCATAGTGGCACACAGGTCTCAGGGAGGCAGAGGCAGGCGGAGATGGCTGTGAGTTCGAGATCAGCCTGGCCCGAGGACACAGTGGGTCACTCCAACAGCTACCTAAGAAAAGCCTCACTTGTGATTGTTTTCTGTCTCTTGATTCTAGATGTGGGGACCAGAGGAAAGACCCTAAAAAGAAGGAGAAGCCAAATAAACCAGATCTGGGCTGGTGCTCCTCAGAGCCTGTTGAGGGACTCTGGCGTCAGCGTTTTTTTGGTACTGTGCTTACGGCTTACAGTGTTGAGCTGTTGTCTAAACTCGTGGAAGGAAAAATAGGAGGGGGAGGGGAAGAGACAGGATAAGAATTTATTGCACTGGGCCGAAGTGACATGGGTACAGCATTGTGTCATTGTTTTAGAGTGTCAAACAGTTAATAAAGAGCTCCTAAAAGGCTGGGCATAGTTGCTCATGCCTGTAATGCCAGCACCCAGGAAGCAAGGCGTGAGCACTGCCAGGAGTTTGAGGCTAATAAGCCGCTACAGAGATCTGGAGAGATGGTGCAGAGGTTAAGTTTGCTTTCTCCTTTTTCCTGCTCTTGCTGAGGACCAGAGTTCAGTTCCCAGCACCCATATCAGGTGGCCTACAACCGCCTGTAACGAACTCCCAACTCCCTGGGATCCAGCACTCTCTTCTGGAGTCCAATGCACCTCTAAAACATGTGCCACACATACACACACACATTGGCACCTACACATGAGTAAAAGTCTTTTAAAAAATACAACCCAACAGAGTAACTCACAGATGTACCGAGCACATTATGGGAAGCAGCTACCCCGAGAAGCAGAATTAATGGTGAGTTGAGTTTTCTTCTGTGTTCTGATTTGTGTGCATGCCCGTGTCATAGAGCTCATGTGGAGGTCAGAGTACAAATTTCAAGAGTCAGTTCTCTCACCATTTGGGTTCCAGGGATTAAACTAACCTGGTCAGGTTGGTGGCTAGCACCTTCACCCATTGAGCCATACTTTAGGACTGCAAGCACTTTTTTTTTAAAAAGTGCTTATTTCTTTATAGTATATAAATGAGTGCTCTGTCTTCACGCACATTAGAAGAGGGAGTCCGATCCCATCACTGGTTGTGAGCCACCAGTGGTTGCTGGGAATTGAACTCAGGACCTCTGTGAGAATAGTCGGTGCTCTTAACCGCTGATGTACCTCTCTAGCCCAAAGCACATATTTGAAAAGGCTTTAAAAATAGGCTATTTTCAGGCTGGAGAGATGGGTCAGCAGTTGAGAGGACCCTGCTCAACTCCCAGCACCCACAAGGCAGCTCACAACTGTAATGCCTATTCCAAGGAATCTGCCACTCTCACACAGACATACATGCAGGCAAAACACCAGTGTGTATAGAATACAAATAAATTATTTTAAAATAGCCATATCTCTGTGTCTACTGGAGAATGACACCAGAAACCAATTACTGGTCATGAGGTAAGGTGGTCCATACTGGAGTGAGTACTGTTGCTTTTAGATCACTTGAGATTAAGAAAGTAAGTGTGAATATGCCCTGTGTATATACATGGTTCCTCATATTCTTCTGTAACCATTTGTGTCTGTACTGAGCCAAACAAACATTCATACAGACACTGCTAACGTCACTGTAGTTCTTTCAGTTATCACACACACATACACAGAGATTGAGAAGACAGGAAGAAAGGAAGGAGGAAAAGAAAAAAAGTGATCATGTGTTTGAAGCCGCCAGAGCTTCAGTTTGAGAATAGCGAATTGGTGCTGTCTGGACCTCCCTGCTACGAGATGGACTGAAGTCTTTGAAGCCAGTCTCCTTCTGTAGTCCAGGCTGGCCCCAAACTCTGGCTCCTTCTGCTTCTGCCTCCCAAGCTGAAACATCTTTGGGGTCGGTCTCACCAACTTTCACCCTCCAGGTCCTGGTGAGCAGCCACCTCAGCATACCCAGGCTAGGGCACAAAGAGGAGGCTGAGGCCGAAGAATAAGTGTAAGACCAAGTCACAGCTGCTGAGTCCCCACAGCACCCAGTGGCATAAGGGAAAGGAAACATCAGATATAATTGTTGCCGGGTCTGGTGGAGCACGCATTTGATCCCAGCACTTTGGAGGCAGTGGTGGGAAGATATCTGTGAGTTCCAGGCCAACCTGGTCTACAGAGGGAGTCCAGGACAGCCAAGGCTACACAGAAAAACCCTGTCTCAACAAACAAGATTGTGATGGAACTCTAGATGACCACGTGACTATCATGCTTGCCTCTCCTGGAGAAGCCTCAGGTTACAGGTTAGTCAACCGCTCAAGGTGTATTAAAATATTAAGTGGTCAGCTGAGGAGATGGCCCAGAGGGTAAAGGAGTTTTCTGCGAAGCTTGATGACCTGAATTCAACCCCTTGGAACCCACACAGCCAGTCTGACTCCTGAAAATTGTCCCGGGGTATACAGACACACAGTAAATAAAGGTTGGAAGCTAAGATGGCAATATTACGTAAGATGGCTGCCAAATTTTTTTCTAGATTGCATTTCTTTTTTTGTGTTTTAGTGCTGTGGTGAACATCAGAGGACTGTGATTCTCTGTTTCTATCTTAAGAGTTCCAGGGGTCAAACTCAGACTTCCAGGCTTGGCAGCAGCTGCCTTCCCCTGCTGCTGAGCTCATCTTGCTGGCTCATAAAATTTTACCACACTGAAACAAAATTTCAGTTTAATGAGCCCATTCTCTGTTTCTTTACACTGAATATGTTTCCGTAGTGTACAGAATTTTTGCTTGCTGCATCTAAGTATTGCATATTATTATGTGGCTTTTCCAGAACACTCCAAACATCATGTTCTCAGAGACCAAAAGATTGAGCAATGGTATGAAACCCACTGGGATGGAGTCAAAGGCGCTAGAAGAATGCTGTGTGTGTGTTTTCTCTATTTTAACACACATTGTATACAGTTACGGCTCCTGCAGTGCTGGTAAATTCTTGTAGATGTCAAGGGTCAAGTATTGTGTTTGATTATCTACTTATTTATTTTGGGTTTTTGAGACAGTTTTTCTGTGTAGCCTTGGCTGCCCTGGAACTCACTCTGTAGACCAGGCTGGCCTCAAACTCACAGAGATCCACCTGCCTCTGTATTCTAATTTTATAAGCATCATGTTTAAGTTTATATAGACCTCAGGCTGTTTGTGATGCTAAGTCCAAGGGCTTAATATTTTTTCATGTGTAACATCTATTATATTTACAATTGAAAGATGCATTTTCCTTTTTATAAAGATTTATTTTCTTTTAAAAATAATGTGTAGGGGCTGGAGAGATGGCTCAGAGGTTAAGAGCATTGGCTGCTCTTCCAAAGGTCCTGAGTTCAATTCCCAGCAACCACATGATGGCTCATAACCATCTAAAATGGGACCTGGTGCCCTCTGCTGGCACGCAGGTGTACACGCAGACAGAACTTTGTATACACAATAAATAAATGAATCTTTAAAAAAAATAATAATGTGTACAGTCTGTGTGTAGGGTTTTTTTTTCTTTTTAAAAAATTTATATTCATGCACATCTGTGTTTTGTCTGCAAGTATATCTGAGTTCTGGGATTAAAGGTATGCTGGCGTCACCACTGGCCTCAGCTGAGGATGACCTGTTTTTGGTTGTTTTTCAAGACAGGGTTTCTCTGTGTAGCCTTGGAGAGTGTTTTGTAGACCAGCCTGGCCTTCGAACTCACAGAAATCCTCCTGCAGCTGCCTCCCGAATGCTGGGATTACAGGCGTGTGCCACCATGCCGGACTCCAAGGATGATCTTTAACTTTTGCTCTTCTTACCTCTGCCCAGCAAGTGCTGGGCTTGGAGGAGTATGTGGTGCTGGGGATGAACTCCCTGACTTCCTGCATGCTAGGCAAGTGCTCTATCAACTGTGCTACATTTCTAGCCCATGTAGGTTAAACAACAAAAACAACCAAAAAACAAAACATTAGTGACAGTCCTGGTTTGGAGGTTTTCTGCTTTCTTTTTCTTGACTTAAAGCTAGCAGTACCTCACGGAGGCAGCATCTTCTCGTGCTCCCAGACAGTTCAGATCTTTTTGTTTTGTTTTTCTTTTTGGTTTTTCTAGACAGGATCTGCCTGTCTCTGCCTCCCAAGTACCGGGATTAAAGGCATGTGCCACCAACACCTAGCTGCTTTTTTTTTTTTTAATGATTTACTTTTTATTACTTTATGTGCATTGGTATTTTGCTTGCATGTGTGTCTGTGTGAGGGTGTCATATTCCCTGGAACTGAGACTACAGGCAGGTGTGAGCTGTCATGCAGGTGTTGGGAACTGAACCCAGGTCCTCTAGAAGATCAACCAGTGCTCTTAACCACTGAGCCATCTCTCCAGCCTTTGGTTTTTGTTGTTGTTTTGTTTTGTTTTTGAGATAGGATTTCTCTGTGTAGCCCTGGCTGTCTTGGAACTCACTCCATAGACCAGGCTAGCCTCAAACTCAGATATCTGCCTCTCAAGTGCTGGGCTTATAAAGCGTGTGCCACCAATGCCCTGCTGAAGTTGAAACCCTCTTAAAAGTTCAAAGGACCTGTTAGCTTTAGAACCTCACCAAGCTACCTGCTGTCCTGCCATCCCCAGGGAGATGAGCGCTTTAGGGAGAGAGTGTTGCAGAAAACAGGCAGCTGCCTCCCTCAGAAGAGAGACAGGGAACCGGTGCTGGTATGGTTAAGGGGAAGGCTTTTTATTCCCCTTAACCAGAGGGAGAGGTCAGCCAAAGGCACTTGAGGAGTCCTGAGCAGAGAAAGTAGTAGATTGAACATGGCCAGAAGAGATAGGCAGAGGAAGGAGACTGAGAGGAAGACCACAGGAACATGGGCAAAAGAGTGGGCCAAGAAGCCAGGTGCAGTGTCGCATGCCTGTAATGCCAGCACTCACGGAGGCAGGTGGATCGCTGTGAGTTCAAGGCCAGCCTGGTCTACAAAGTGAGTCTAGAACAGCCAAGGCTTCCACAGAGAAACCCTGTCTTGAAAAACAAAAAACAAACGAAAAGAGTGGGCCAAGAGAGGGCAAAAGAGAGGAAGACAAGAGTGTCTGAACAAACTGTGAACAACAAGCAGGACACTGGGAAACGGACTGTACAACTTTGTAGAGACTATGTGGTCAGTCCTTCAAAATTTCCTGGCAGATATTTTGGGCCAGTAGGCTGAAGATTGGATGCCCCAATGACACCAGAAACCTCTGGTGACTGTCCAGGCAGTTGGTTGTCTCTGTCATTTCTATAGTTCAGGAAGCTGTTTGCTCTATGCTTCCTACACACTTAGGTAATACTATTTCCTTCTAAGGTCTCTGATGGGGTCGAAGAGTAGACAGACATAGTCTCACTACAACTAAGTTTAGTTGTTCAGGAACTAAGACAATGTTTTAGGTCTAAAAGGAAGTTTTAAGGTCTAGATAGATGTTTTCAGGATGACAGAAAGTGATTTAGGTACAGAACTTTGGACTCACCAGGATAGGATAGGTAATGATACTTTTTCCAAGGATGCCAAATATGAATGGACTGGACATTGTAAATGTAATTCTTACCTGATAATTCTCATAATTATTGTATAGTTTATTAATGTTAGAGGAAAAGCCATCTTTTTAAACAAAAAGGGGATAGGTAATAAGTTTTGGTTTCTTTGTATGTTATGGAAATACATTTTTGTTTTAATCCCAAGTGTGAGATTTTAGTTGGGCTGTAGTCTCTTTCCACACCTGTTAATTGTCATGTGTGGGGTGTGATCTTTGGCAGCTACTGATGGCCTTCCATGTGGCATGGAGAGGGGTGGGGTCTAGGACCCTGAGGGTATGAGGCCGAAAAAGTGTGGTGTTTGGTGGAATTGACGGAGATTCGTGTAGAGCCCTAAAAGTACCTCTTGACCCTAAATAGCCGGGGGAAGTAAAGGGGTCTGGGCCCCCTGTCCCCACTAACCTTTTCTCTCTCCTACTTAAGCTTGGGAGGTTGGTGGAAGGAAGGCAGAGGCCTAAACACCCCAAATAAAATAGTTTTAAACAAGAGTGCCACTGGTGGCTTTCCACCACACAAGATACAGAGAGGAAGAGGGATATAGCCCAAATAGCAGGTTACGAGGAGAATGAACAGCTGCGGAAGACAAGCCCATGAGCTGAAGAAAGTTTAGGGTGGAGCATCAAAAAGAGCTGAGAAGAGCCGGGCATGGTGGCGCACGCCTTTGATCCCAGTGCTCCGGAGGCAGAGGCGGGCGGATCTCTGTGAGTTTGAGGCCAGCCTGGTCTACTGAGCAAGTTCCAGGATAGCCAGGGGGTACACAGAGAAACCCTGTCTCGAGAAACAAAAGAACTGAAAAGAGACAGGATGCCAACAGGACCTGTAAATGTGTGACAGGCACTTGTGATACTCAGGGATCCTGGAGGCCAGCATGCATGTTGGTATACAAATGGGCATCACAGGTGGGCATTTGTTCCTTCTGCCAATGATGAGGGACTTGGCTTTTTTTGGCAGAGGGGAACTGGCTTTATAAGTGCCTGAGGAAAGCTGGCCTTTGTCTGACCGACAGAATTTGGGGAAACAAGAGTTTCCTTTGGAGCTGACAGAAACCCCCAAGCCCTAGGAAGCTGCAAAAGCCAGGAAGTGCCCTGAGGGCTGAGTGGAACACAGGTTTAATCGAAAGGAAGTGGTTTAATCTTGAGGGAAGCCTTATCTCCGAGGCTGAGGTCACGAGAGAGAAAGGTCCAGTGATGGTATCATGACTGACGGTAAGAAGGGGAAGAGAGGGACCAGGAAGATGATGGCCTGACTGCCACTCGGCCTGATGACCTGAGCTTGATTCTAGGAACTCCCCTTAAAAAGCCAGATGAGATGGAGAACATCTGCAGTCCTAGCACTCCTGTGCTGAGATGGGAGGTGGGGGCGGCGGGGGAGACAGCAGAAACACCAGCTGCTCACAGGCCAGGAAGCTTAAAGTGGCCTGTGCAGGAAGAGAGTCCTCCAGTCCTCGCACACCAGAAGGAGCTCCTCATTGAGTGGCCTATTGCCAGCGTCTGTCCTTTGATCTTTTTGTTTTGTTCTCATTTTCCAAGACAAGGCTTCTCTGCATAGCTGCCTGGCTGTTCCGGAACTCAATCTGTAGACCAGGCTGGCCTGAACTCACAGAGATCCACCTGCCTCTGCCCCTCAAGTGTTAGGATTAAAGGCTTGGGCCATACCTGGCTTTGTCCTTTGATCTTTGGGTGGATTTGAGGGAGGAAAGGCACCTCAAAACCTTGTGGCCTCTGGCTTTGCCTGCCCTGGCTCAGGCTTCGCTGGCAGCTGGCTCAGTGGTGCCCCTCACCCCACAACGCGCCTAGAGTGCAACTAGGGAGCGTTTAGCATCCTGGAACTGTGCAGCGCCCCCTAGTAATTGTGACAAGCACATGCGTAGATGCTTCCCGGAGATTTAATGGAGTCCCCCTCCCCCCTTTCGGTGTTGAATTAAGTGGTAAACCATGTTCTTTTTATTAGAATAATGTGCACGGCGGAGGGGCGGGGGGAGGCAATGGAATCCCTGGCAAGAGGGAGGGCAGGCAGGCAGGTGTGTGGCAACACCAAACTGGCTGCGCGGCTGCCTTCGCCAGAGAAAACCGGGCGGGCAGGGGGTGGAGGGAGAAGAGGATCCACCTAATTTTTTGTCAAAATATTCACAGCGTGTGCGTGCTCGGGGGTGGTGTGGGGGGTAGGGTTGAGGATTAGAGTTCCCCTCAGCCCGGAGCAGGGGCTCGAAGAAAACACTGTGCCTGGGCCACTGGAGAGCAAGGGCGACAGGGAGCACCCACCGTCCCGGCCAGAGCCCCGCGCCGGCCGCGGGGAGGGAGCCAGGCTCCGCATCGCCCTACCCCCACATGGTGATTTGCAGCCACTGCAAAGAGAGCGGAGAACAGAAGACTTTCAGCAGAGGATGCGGAGTGGGCGGGACTAGCGGGGAGGGCATGGGGTGCCGCCCGCCCGGACCACCCTTTCCACCCCTGCCTGCGTACCTGCTCTATATTCAAGGAAATAGAACCAGTTTTCTTGGTGTCCATGGATAGGAAGAACACTGTTTGAAGGAGAAGGGCGCGCGGGGGTGGGGGTGAGGGTGGAGGGTACGGTGAGGGTGGGAGAGGTAGGGTGGGGGTGAGGGGGGTGTTAGAAGCTGTGATGAAGGTCTAAATAGCCCACTCTCCAAGAAGGAGAAAGTCATTCCTCATTCACCAGGAAGGAAACATCACAACTCCTGCCCTGGTTAGGCACCAGGCCTGGTTCTGAACGCTTGCCCTAACCTTAACCTTCGCCTCGGATTCCTTTACTCTGGCTAGAGCCCTAGAAAGATGGGGTCAGTACTGACTTGTTATTATCTCTTATACATTTATTTACTTCTCTGTGGGGGAGGGGCGTGCAGGTGCACACGGCACAGCTTTCACGGCGTTCGCCCTGGGAACTCAGGTCTTTCTCCAGGTTTGTTGGCCCTCGCTTTCACCTGCTGAGCCATCTTGCTCATCCCTGTTGCTTGTTTTAACTCAAGAGTCTCACAGGGTAGCCAGGGTTGGCCCAAACTTGTGATCCTCCCGTTTCAGCGGCCCAAGTTCAAGTATTATAAATATGGGCCACCTGATCCATCCTTGGGACAAGGGTTTTATTTACATTTTGAGATAAGAGTCTTTTGGCTGACCTCAGACTCACTTCACTCTGTTGCTGAGGGTGACCTTGAACTCTCGGCGTTTCGGCCCCCATCCCTTGGGATTAAAAGAGGTCTATGACCTGCCACACTGGTGCTTGCTGCACGCTAGGCAGGTGTGTTAACAACTGAGCTACATTGGCAGCCCCCGGGGCACACTATTACCAAAGCCAGCCTTCTGGCCTACCCTGGAGGGGGCAGGGCCTCGCTCACCAAACATGGCCTTTAGCCTCAGGAAACAGTTGATGAAATTGTCAAAGTCCACAATCATGTTCTCATCCGCATACCTAGCAACCACCACCTCAGTGAGCTTGTTGTTCATCTTAATGCCTAGGAGACAGACGCAAAGACGAGGGCAGGATTCGGGCCTCTAGATCTGGCCTCCCAGCTCCCTGCCTCTGGAGGTCTCCTGCTCCCTGGCCACCTGCTTTCTCTATTGCCAAGCGCATCTCGTAGGAGTTCAAGGTCCCTGAGTGGTCGTGATCACACTCTTTGAAGATGTCCTGAAGACAGACAGAGGTCATCGCACGTGTGTGCAGCATGGTAGTTGAAATAACACAATATTGCAGCATGACCGACTTACACCATCTGCCCAGGACCCCGGGAGCCCACCACTCTGAGCGACCACTTGAACCTCCGATGTTTCCATTTTCTAGTGGACGAGGGGTTAATTCCGAGCTTCGCAGGGGGTTGTTTGGTACCCTGCCTGGTCCTTGGTCCTTTCTGCAGTCCAGGCCCCTTCCATGACTGCCAGGCTATACTGGTTACTAACCAGTTTGAATGTGTGTGTGTCTCTCTGTGTATCGGCCCACGTACACACGCACGCACGCACGCACGCACGCACGCGTGTGGTTCTAATGGTGTCTTTGCTAGTGCTCATGCCCCTTGGCTGTCTCCTTGGGGCCCTTTACCGTCCATTTCTTGATCTTTCTCCACAGGATCTGGAACTCTAGAAACCCCAGCTTGCCAGTATCATCTTTCTAAGGGGCTTAGTCAAGGATAATAGTAAAGAGGGCATCCTGGGGACCAGGAAACGGAAGGCTGCAACACAGGCTTAGGGTTCCTGGATGCTAACAGCCAGATCTAATCCTGATCACAGGGAGGGGACTGAGGCTGGAAGGATGGATGGCCAATTCTGAGTCAGGCTTGGGGGGCAGGGGTGAAGATGCAAAAACACTGGGTAGGTTTGCCGCAAGACAGAAAGATACATCCAGGAGGTTGACCATACGACGACAGACATCCAGGCTAAAGCCACTGCTCTTGAAATTCTTGACTGAGAGAGAGAGAGAGAGGCAGAAGAGATGGGTGAACACTCTGTGGGACTAGATGGGCTGGCCTTTATAGGGATGTGAGGGTGGGGTGGGCCACTCACATTTACTTGACAGCTTGTTGAGGAGTCTGTGTAACGCAAACATACTCACTTCCTTTTCCTAGGAGAAGCAGCTATTTATCACCTGCTCCGCTTCTGCCCTGCGGCCCTGTGGCCACCACCCTTTAGCCATTGCCCCTGGCGCTCTCACCCCATTTGCCACCATCTCAAACAAGTGAACACAGTCCTGGTCTATGTCCTTCACAGCTATGGTCTCCTGGGGAAAAGGAGTAAGGGAGGGAGCCAGTCTTTCAAAACACCCTCCATATTTCCAACCCCTCAGCCCCAAAGCTTTCTATTACCTCTTGGAGATGCTCAGCCCTGCTGACTTCATCCAGCATCCTAGGTGTAAGAGAGTGAAGGCTTAGGGGTAACTGGGGGCCAGAGAGACGAGTTCTCAATGGGGTGATCTGGGAAGAGTCCTGTCATTGTCATTAAATCTGGGCTCTAGTTTTACTCCTGTTTCCATTGTCAGTTTAGACTTCACATCATCATGCCTCAGTTTCCCTGAGTATACCATAGGATTATGTGGAGAACCACCAGAACCTGATACCCTGCAGCCCTTGGGCAGGGAACTTCGCCACAGCAAGGCTGGTCCCTCACAAGATCTCACTGTGTTTCTCCGTGAAGACCCGAAGCAGGAAGTCAGCATCGGTATGAGGCTCGAAGGTGGAGGGAATAATGATGTATTCCCCCGGGGGCAGCCGAAGATGGCTGTTCACCTCCCGTGCGTTGGTGAAGATCTCAGAGAAGCCGTGCTCTCGGTATTTCACGAAGAACTCTTTCTTCAGATGGATGTTCTGGAGGTTCTGAAACTGTATGTACCCTGGAGGTGGGTACAGGACTAGCATAGGAGACAAGGAGAGCGGCCCTCCCAAGGTGAGCCATCTTTGGGGCAGGATTGGTGGTAGGTACCAATACTGCTGCTGTGGCCTGGACTCCGCCCACAGGGTCAAAACCTCCACTATGGTCTCCTCCTTCCCTGACTCTCACTATTGGGTAATGGGGGTTGGAATCCTAACTCAGGGTTCCCCAGAACTTTTCTTTAGGTTCCCTCCCTTTGCCAATCCACATGTAGCCAGGAGGGGGGGCTGGATGTGGGTCCAGGAGTAAGCCTTTTGTACCTCCTTTGGGACCTGAAAAGAAAAGAGAAAAGAGGGTCAGATCTTCAGGGCAGTGAAGGGACCCTGGCCTTCAGCCAGGTGAGTGTGCACTGTGTGTGTGTGTGTGTGTGTGTGTGTGTGTGTGTGCACGCATGCACACACGCACACAACTTTTGCACAAAGTTTACAAAGGTAGAGTTTTATCACTCCAGGCTAAGGATGGGAGATGGAGTCCCAGAGGGGGGGGGGGGTGATTTGCTAAAAAGGAAAGAGAACTGGGATGAGAACCCAAGAAGAGTACGTTTCTAGAATGTTAGTCCATGGACTGTCACCGCAGCAGGGACAAAACAGGGGACTGCTGAAGCGGAGAAGAAAGAGCAAATGCATGTGTATGTTGGCTGTTGTTTCCTCTCCTGTAGCCCAGGCTTTGAATTTGCCATGAAGCTGAGGATGACCTTGAACTTCTGATCCCTCTCACCTCCCAGATGTTGGGATTACAGACATGTACCACTGTGCTCTATTGTATTGCTGGGGATGGAACCCAGGCCTTCCTGCGTATAAGTCACATCACAAGCTCTTGTGTTATTTTGATCTTTTGAGACAGGTATCATGCAGACCAGGCTGGTCTCTAACTATGTAGCTGAAGCTGGCCTTGAACCCCTGATCCTTCCAGCCCCTGCAGGCACCTTCATTCCTGTGCACATACTCACAGACACATAATTAAAAAAATAAATATATAAATTTACACGTGTGGTGGTATACACTTTTGATCCCCTCCCCCAGGCATGAAAGATAGAGGGAGGTAAATCTTTGTGGGTTTGAGGCTAGAGAGTGAGTTTCAGGACAGCCAGGGCTACACAGAGAAAGGCTGTCTCGAAAGACAAAACAAGCGAGTCGGTGTGTTAGTGTACATCTGCAGTTCCATGGGGACAGCAGAAAGGCCGGCTACTCACAGGCCAGCCAGCCTGGGGTAGCCTGTGCAACAGCAGGAGCAAAGAGAGACCATGACCTAACAAGGTAGAGAGTGAGAAAACACCCACACACACACACACACACACACACGGATGAGAGAGGGAGAGAAGAGGGGTGGAGGAGAGAGGGCTCAGATGTAGTGTGTTTGCTTATAATCCCACAACACTTGGCACAAGAAGGAGGATCAAGAGTTCAAGGCCAACCTTGGCAACATAGCAAGGCCAAGGCCAGCTTAGTTTAGGCTACAAAGTGTGTCATGACCCAGCAGGAAAGCCCTCATCAGACACCAAGCATGCCATCACCATGTTCTCAGATGTCAGAACGCTTAGCTAAATGGACCTCTTCTTTATAAATGAGCCTGTGTGTGGTATTCGGTTATATCAACAGAAACAGTAGGGTCATGGGCCCACTGCAGAAGGCATCAAGCCCCTTTGCTTATCTTATTTTGAAACAGGGTTTCACTGTATATATAGACCAGGCTGGCCCACAACTCAGGACGATATTGAGGGCTAAGATCACAGAAAGGCCACCATACAGCACTGGGTATGCTGGAGTAACTGAGGCCGGGGGAATCCTCCCTTGACTTTAATAATGTTGGACGTTTTTGTTTGTTTGTTTTGTTTTTGAAGGTGCCTTGATTTTTATTTCTTAAAAAGCTCCACATTTGCGGGAGTACATATCTTTAATCCTAGCACTCTGATGGCAGAGGCAGGCGGATCTCTGAGTTCAAGGCCAGCTTGGTCTACAGTGTGGGTTCCAGGATAGCCAGGCTACACAGTGAGACCCTGTCTGGAAAAACCAAATAAAAAAAATACAATCTTTAAAAAAAGAAAATGCTCTATATTCACTTAGCTTTCTGACTCCGTACTGTGCCTTCAACACTTTTACAATCCTCTCCTGCTCCTCAATAAGGGAGGATAAGGAAGGTTTCCTGAGTTGGGTGTCCTCCTTGTGCAAGAGCCTTTAAAATTCTTTCTGGATGTATTTTCTCTATATCAGTGTCTCGTGTATGTATTCCCGAGGCTGTGAGCCACCCCGTGGGTGGTGGGAACTGAACTCAGGTCTTCTGGAAGAATGGCCAGTGCTCTAGCCCCCACCTTGAACAATTGCATGTGGAGGTCAGAGGACAGCCTGAGGCTGGGGAACTGAAGTCAGGGGTCAGGCCTAGCGGCTAAGCTCCTTCCCTCACTGAGCCTTCTCACTGGCTCCAGACCTTGCACTCCAGGCCTTGGGAAGAGTGGGATAGAGCCATGCACTGCGTAGGAAAAGCAGCCCCTTGCCCCACTCCCTTTTGTCCCCCTCCCCTTGGGATGGCGCCTCGAGTGTCCCACTTACTGGGCGAGTACTAGTGCTGTTCACGACTGGGTCCCTGGAGACTAACCGGGGACATGGCAGGTGGTAGGTTATTACACTGTATTTCCACACTTGGCGAATGTGTACTTCTGGGATCTTGCAAACCATGACGGGACTTGGGGAGCACAGACTGGGGACTCCCTTGTGTTCTCTCCAGTAGGCAGTTTTGGTCAAGTGGCTGAGGCCGTGCTCAGGTCAGGGTGCCGCTGAGGTTTCTAGTGCTCAGGGATCAGGGCACGGCCAGCCTCCTCCTCTGCCCCTTCGGTGTGTGCGCTTGTGTGGTCACCCCTGCCTTCGGTCTCCTTCCTGTTCCCTAGAGGCAGCAATAACTGGGATGTGCTGGGTCTTTGGGGGTGATGCCTGCTGCAGAGGAAAAGTTGGTGTGATAGGTTTAAAGGGAAAAAAAATGTGTGAAAAGTGAAGAGTTGGGAGCTGGAGAGATGAGTTGGTGGTTAAGAGCTAGTGCTGGGCAATCCCAACACTCGCGGGTGGGGGCAGAGGCAGGCAGATCTCTGTGAGTTCAAGACCAGCCTGGTCTACAAAATGAGGACAGCCAAAGCTACAAAGAGAAACCCTGTCTCCCAAGGGGGGGAAAAAAGTCTTGGCAGAGGACTTAGGTCTTATTCCTAGCACCTACGTGGTGGCTCACAACTATCTGTAACTCCAGTTCCAGTGGGATCTGATACCATTTTCTGATCTCGTGGGTTATATCAGGCATACATGTTGTACGCAGACATACATGCAGGTAAAACATCTATGTGTGTGAGAGATAGACAGACAGACAGAGACAGAGAGCACAGGGGCCTAGAAAATCTCTGGGACTGACTCACTCTCACAGGATCTTAAGAGGTGGCATACACCTTTAATCCTAGCACTGGGGAGACAGAGACAGGTGGATCTCTGAGTTTGAGGTTAGCCTGAGGTACATGGTAAAAGAGGAAGGAGGAGAAGAGAAGATGAAGAGGAGGAGGAGGAGAAGAGGAGGAAGAGAAGAGAAGAAGAGAAGGAGAAGGAGAAAAGAGGAGAAGAAGAGGAGGAGAAAAAGAGGAGAAGAGGAAAAGTGGAGAAGAGGAGGAGGCGAGAAGAAGAGGAGGAGAGGAGAAGAGAAGGAGGAAAAGGAGGAGGAAGAGGAGAAGAGAAGAGGAGGAGAAGAAGAAGAGAAGAGGAGGAAGAGGAGGAGAAGAAGAAGAGGAGAAGAAGAGGAGGAGGAGAGAAGAGAAGGAGAAGAGAAGAGGAGAAGAAGAGGAGGAGAATGAAAAGAGAAGAGGAGGAGAGGTGAAGAGGAGGAGGAAGAGGAGGAGAAGAGGAGAGGAGGAAGAAGAGAAGAGGAGAAGGAGGAGAAGAGAAGAAGAGGAGGAAGAAGAAAAGAAGAGAAGAGGAGGAGAAGAAGGAGAGAAGAGGAGGAAGAGGAGGAGAAGAAGAGGAGAAGAAGAGGAGGAGAGGAGAAGAGAAGAGGAGGAGAAGAGAAGAGGAGGAGAAGGAAAAGAGAAGAGGAAGAGAGGTGAAGAGGAGGAGGAAGAGGAGAAGAGAGGAAGAGGAAGAGGAGAAGAGAAGAAGAGGAAGGGGAAGAGAAGAGAAGAGGAGGAGGAGAAGAAGAAGAGAAGAGGAGGAAGGGGAGGAGAAGGAGGAGGATTGGCCAGAGGGAACCCGCAGGTGGCCGGGGACGGGGAGGCCCACCGGGAAGATGACAAAGCCTATGGTGAGCATCTGGGTTCCCTGAGGCCGAGCATGTCTCCAGTTCTTCTGCATCAGGGCCACCAGGCAGGTGCAGACCACATGGCTTTCCTCAGAGTCCAGGTCCGGGTCCGGGTCGTCCTCCTCTGGGAGCGAGATCTTAAACTGTGGGTTGCTCCAGAAGGTCTCTGTGGAAGATGTGGGTTGGCATGGTTACGCCGAGGGCAGGGCCTTCCTTCCCTGACGGTGCCGCCCTTTTGGGGTGCACTGGGATTTCAGCCATGTCTGTTTCCCGAGGGCCCTGGTGTCTGGCTGACTCCCCCATCGCCCTCCCCGACACTGTGATCTCCCGCTCAGGCTGCTGTCACACACACCGGGGTGGTTTCTGCAGCCCCCGGCTGTGCTCCCCCTCCGCCAGCTGCCCTCAAAGAAGGTTGTGTGCCAGCAGCTCTTGTATTCCAAGGGGTTGAGCGCATCTGGGGTGAGGTTGCAGATCTCCAGGAGTGTGAAGTTGCTCATGAAGTCTTCATAGGACATCCTGGGTGGGAGGCCGTGGCTGTGAAGGGGCCCTAGGACTACCCCATTCAAGGCACAGAGGAGATGAAGGATGTGTGTGGTGAGTCGGAGGCTCCCCCATGCCACACTGACCAGAACTCCCCATTTTCCTTCGTTCGTTGTAATTGTATCTGGACAGCCGGGCTCACCTCTTCCCACTCCATGGCTCTGGGGAGGGGGGAAAAAAACAGTGGAAGGGCAGGGCAGCCATTGTTCCTCCCCAAGCCACTTCCTGGGTTCTTGTTAAACCTAACAGCATTGGGGGCAAGGGTTGGTCTCATTGTGACCCTGGCTTCCACACAGGCTCTGCTGGGTCTTCTGTTCCCCTCCCTTGGGACAGGGCACTCACCTGTCACTCCAGGCTCCATTCCACTCAACTCGGCCCCAGGGGTTCTGGATCCGAATCAGAGTTTTCGTCCTGCCTTTGTAGCGGATCTGGGGGAGAGGCATGGAAGGTCAGGGATGGGCAGGCAGTGGCTCCCTCATACCTGGGGCTCTACAGGGACACCATTGCCTGCACTCACATCCTCGAGGCCAGTGACTGCATAAGCATGTCCTTTTATCAGCATATTCGGGGTCATCGTTTCAATGTCGTTTTCGTTCTTGACCTACAGAAAAGGGGAGGAAGGGAAGGCATTTGACATCCGGCCTGGAAGTCCTAAGAAAGCCAATGTTTCATGTGATTCATTACATACATGTATATATATGTATAATATGTAATATATTATATGTAATATATAATATGTAATATGTATAATATGTAATATATTATATGTAATATATAATATGTAATATATTATACATATATATATGTATGGGATTGTGTCTAGTATGGCACAGAAGGCCTCAAATTCCCTACATAGCCAAGACTATCCAATTATCCTTAAACTCTTGATCCTCCTGCCTCAACCTCCGGAGGGATTATAGACATGAGCCACTACATCTTGCTTATTCTTTACATATATACATACACACATACAAATATACATACATACATGCACACACATACACAGAGAAAGACCAAAGCTGTGTGTGTGTGTGTGTGTGTGGTGTATGGAATGGCCAGAGAAAGGCATTGAGTGTTTTCCTCTATCACTCTCATTTTTTAAATAAATATTTACTTTTCCTTTACATGTATGAGTGTTTTGCTTGCATGTTTGTCTGTACTACACGTGTGCTTGGTACCCTAGGAGGTCAGAAGAGGGCATTGGATACCCTAAACTGGAGTTACAGGTGTTTGTGAGCCACCATGTGGGTGCTGGGAATTGAACTCATGTCCTTGGCAAGAGCAGCCAGTGCTTTTAATTGCTGAGCCACCTCTCCAGCTCCTCTGTGTTACGCTTTGAGACATAATATTTCACTGAACCTGAAGTTTATTGCATATATATATGTATAGAATAGACATATATATATATATATATTTACATGTATATGAATAGACTTGCTAGGCACCAAGTTCCGGGGCTCCACCTGTCTTTACCCTCAGCACTGGGGTTGTAGGCGAACCATGACGGTACCTGAGTTTTTTACATGGGTGCGGGGGATTTTTTTTTTTTTTTTTGAGATAGAGTTTCTTTGTGTTGCCTTGGACATCCTGGATTCTCTTTGTGGATGAGGCTGGCCTTGAATTCATAGAGCTCTGCCTGCTTCTGCCTCCCCAAGTGCTGGGATCACATGTGTGTGCCACTGTGCCCAGCTATGAACTCAGGTCTTGCGTGAAGAGCGAAAACTCCTACTCACTGAGCCATTTCCCCAGCTCCTGTACTTTAGAGCCTGAAACAATTTCAGATTCACAGGCAGTGAATAGCACAGGGAGAGCCTCTGCCCCCCCAATACAAATTTCCTCTGCACATTTTGCAAAACTATATTACAAGCTGAGTGTTGTGGGGTGAACCCACAATTCCAGCACTTGGGAGGCAAAGGCAAGCAAGTTTCTGTGAGTTCGAGGCCAGCCTGGTCTACATATTGAGTTCCAGGACAGCCAGGGCTACACAGAGAAACCCTGTCTCAAAACAAAACAACCCCCCCCAAAAAAAAACCCAAACCTAAAAGCAACACCCCCCCCAAAAACCCAAAACAACAACAACAACAACAAAACCCTAAATAAACTGAAAAGAGGACAACAAAACAAAACAAAACAAAAATCCTATAGGCCAAAGTCAGAGCCATGATATCTATCTTGATGCAGCTTCGCTCCATAGCTTGAATTATTTTTATACAGATGAGTGCTTTTGCCAACACTTATGTCTGTGCGCTATGTGTGTGCAGTGCCCACGGAGGACAGAAGAGGTCTTTGGGTTCCTTGGAACCAGAGTTCCAGGTGGTGATGGGTGCCAGGAATTGAACGCTGGTCCTCTGGAAGAGCAGCCGGTGCCTTTCACCAGGGAACCACCTCTCTAGCCCCTTCTTCTTAATTTGCTCTGTCACTGGTCATTGGTGATTGGCTGTGCAATTTTTATCATGGACGTGGTTTCGAGGCTCCATCACCAGAGTCAAATGTGGAGCATGTTCTTTCCCGGAAGCATCTCTCAGGCTCACCTCTCCCCTCCCCTGCCTCCCCTGAGCATCCCCAGTCGATTCTCCGGGACAGTGCCGCCATTGCAAGTAAGGCCATGGCGAGGGAGAGGCAGATTACAACCTAGTGGGGCTGCTGTTTGTGCTCTGTGGTGTGTGACCATCCATTTGTTTGACTAAGCGATCAGTGTGATTCACCTGTAGAAAGACAACTAGATTGCTGTTTTTCACTATCATGAAGCTACCCAAGCGTTTGTGCAGGCTTTGTGGGGACTAGGTCCTCGTCTTCCTCCTCCTTCTTAAAGAAATGTCCCCCCCAAAATGTAACTGCTGTTCTATGGAAGCACTTCTGGGTATGTTCATTTGAACAAATATTTGTTGGGTGCCCTTTGCATGCTGGGTATTGTCCAAAGTCCCAGCGTGCAGTGGTGAATGAACCAGATAAAGGTCACTGCCCTCCTGGAATCCTCTCCCATCTCTCTGAACAAGATAAGCTATGGAAACCTGTATTATGGGTTACTTTGGGTCACAGAAAATACTGAAGAGGAAGTCAGAACAAAATAGAGGCTGTATCAGGCGGGGACAGCCATTCTGCACCACAGGCAGACGGAATTCTTGGAGAAAGAGGGAGCGATCGAGTGACAGGATGTTTGGAGAAGGAGCCTTGGGATGGGACAGGGGAGCAAAGGCCCCGGCAGGACTCAGCTTACTTCAATGCAGCAGCCCATGAGGGAAGATTTCTCTAGGGCTTTCTTAAGCATCCTCAGCACGTTGTAAGGGGGCTTCTGGAGACAAATGCTCTGCGCTATGCCCCCTGTGAAATCCTCGAAACCCTCCATAGTGCTGCCTCCGGCCAGCGCCTCATAGGATCCGTTCAGCCTGCAGGCAGACAGGGCGCTGTTAGGCTCCTGGCTGGAGATGTGAATCGGGGGCAAACAGGAAGAACGGTGAGAGAAGTGAGGCCTGCCTTATCGTGCCCCGGGGTCTCCTCCCGTGGTTCACTTCGTGTCCTGACCAGCAGTGCCTGGCGGCCAAGACCAGGCTGCTCAAGGCTAGCCCCGGTCCCAGGTCCGGGCAACTCACTTGGCGTAGGCCTTCTCCAGGAGAGCACTCCAGAAATCCTGGCGCTCGGAGGCGTGCACGAACACCAGCCTGTTTTTCTTAGTGGGCAATCGGTCGTCCACCACCACGTTCATCCACTGCCCAAACTGCCAAAGCTGTGGGTGGCAAGGGGACATTTGTCTGCCTGCGTACAGGTGAATGCTGTCCTCAGAGCGCCACCTGGTGGCCACACCAAGAACATACCAGTAACAGTCACCCTTAAACGGGAATTTTTGTAAAAAAACAAACTGCTGTATAGGTAGGTGTGTTCTGTAGAGTTGTGTGTGTGTAGGTGTGTATAGGTGTATAAGGTATGTATAGATGTCTGTGTAGGTTTCTACGCATGCGCTCGTGATGTGATGCGTATGTAGGTAGGTAATTTCTCTCCTTTCAGCATGTGAGTTTCAGGGATCAAACTCAGGTGGTCAGGCTCTGGGGTTAGTGCATTACCTTGGCCATCTTGACCAAGGCCTCATCATTCCTTACACTAGGTAAGGGAAACTCAACAAAAGCCCTAAAATCCCTCCCACTGCCCCACCTTCACCTTCCCTCCCCCAACCCTGGGCTCTGCCCCAGCATCAGACTGACCCCCTACCCTGGGAGGAAAAAAAAAAGCAGCTGAGATTCATAATCATTACTGTATCAGTTAAAGGACCAGGTCCTACAAACTACATGGTGGAGATTTTAACATGCATTCGTGGGTGCGAGCACACACACACACACACACACACACACACACAGAAACACTGGAAGTAGGAGGAGAGCCACAGACAGCTAATTGTTTTCTTTAGAACTTTGAAAAAAAAAAGTTAGCTTACAGCCAGGCAGTGGTAGCGCACGCCTTTAGTTCCAGCACTTAGGAGGCAGAGGCAGGTGGATCTCTCGAGTTGGAGGCCAGCCTGCTCTACAGAGTGAGTTCCAGGACCGCCAGGGCTACACAGAGAAACCCTGTCTTGAAAAACAAAAACAGAAACGAAAACCAAACAAACTAGCTTCCTCAGTTTCTTCCATTAGCAGATATTTCTCTGAAAAATCAGGTGAAAAGTCACCCCATTAACCCCACTAACCCCATTAGTGTTACATTAGAAAAAATAAATACATATATGATCTCTTCAAAATAAGTGCATATATGATCTGTCTCTCCTTACCTTCCTCCCCTCCTCCCCCTTCCCTTCACCTGAAAATAAAAGATGCCAGCGTAGTTTTTCTTGAAGTTCTGTCCTCTCGGCACCACACGGTAGAGGAGTTTGGGGTACGTGGTGAGGGAGCCAATGGCCGCCAGCAACCAGCAGTCCCCTTAAAGGCAGATGTGTAGAGCCTCAGACCCCAGCTGGAGAAGCAGCCCTAGTGACCCCACAGAGACGTTTCTCCGATTTACCACTGAGAAGTGTTGGGAAAGGGGCCAAATGGGGAAAGTGAGGCAGAGCTCTGGGAGAGTGAGCGCATGCGATTGCTTGCTCCGTCAAGGGAATCAAGAGCACCATGCTTTGGTTCGGGGGAATTTGGGAAGGCTGCACAGCGCCCTCCCTTCCGTCTGTTGGACGCATGAGTGCCCTTTCCCTGTGGTCCCAGCTCTGTGAACATGCTGCAGTGGCGGCCGAAGGCCCAAGAGGACCCCTGGACACTTCTGTAATCCCAGCATTTGGGTGGTTTGCAACCACCCAAACTCTAGCTCCAGGGACTATGATCACGCCCTCTTCTGGCCTCCACGGGCACTGCACTCACACGCACAAGCCCATACCCAGAAACACATACACAAAATTAAAAAAAAAAAAAAATAAATCATTCCTGGTGGCGGCTATAACGCAAGCCTTTCATCCCAGCGCTCATGAGGCAGAGGCAGGCAGATCTCTTTGAGTTCAAGGCCAGCCTGGTCTACAAAGTGAGTCCAGGACAGCTAGGGATATTACACAGAGAAACCCTGTCTCAAAAAAACCGAAACAACAAAAAGACAGAAAGGGAGTCAGAGAGCTATCACGAGAATCAGAGTTCAGGTCCAAGCACCCAAGCCAGCTAGCTCACAAACACCTGCAATTCCAGCTGCAAGGGAATCTCTTCTGGCCTTTGAGGGCACCAGCACACACAGGTGTTCATACTTTGACACACACATACACACACATACACAAATACTTTAAAAAAAATTGCTGTGAAGAAAGGAAGCTGCCACCCCATCACCCATATTCTCCAGGAGACGCTACTTGCTACTCTGTCTCTGCCCCACTGTGAGTCCTGGAGCTGGAGCCCAGGCACGGTGTCCCTATCCAGAGCCATCGGAGCACAGTGTGCCCACTGTCATCTGTCCCCTGGGATTGTCCCTGGTAAGAGGTGGTGCTGTGTGGACTCCAGGGCCTGGCCAAGCTTTTGGGCACTGGCAAGTTTCTGTGAGGACTAATGACCTCCGGGCTTTGGTGGGAGGCTGCAGTCAAGACAGAAGATTAAAGACACTGCAGTCATCACCAACGCTAGGGCTCTCGGGGGTCACTGACGCCTTCTTCTTCCTCTACCCAGCATCCCTCAGGCCTGCTGAGCCACAGAGGCAACTGTGGTCCTAGGGCTCCTTGGCTTCTTGCTGTACTTATTTTTTTCTGCCACAAATAGAAAATAAAGCGGTCTCGATGCCTGCCTTGATGCGAGAAAGGGTAGGGAGGCAGGGCTAGCTCAGGGAGGAGGAGGAGATAACCCGGTCTACATAGTGAGTCTGAAACCAGCTGGCTACATAGCAAGACTTTGTCTCAACAGATAAATAAAAACAGCCAAACACACCGAATAAAGGAAAAGCCCTCGGGCCGCTCAGTGGGAGTCAGCTACCGTGCTGTGTGGACACCAGAGCGACCCTGTAGACAATCCTCTGGCAAAGGGCTCATCCTTTTGCCATCGGCCACAGGACAGCTCTGTCTCAAAAGTGGAGACCCTGGACCTAGCCCAAGCCTTCCGAAACCAAGATCCCACAGCACAGCTGACCTGAGAGGCAGCTTCATGAGACACTCGAAGCCAGCCTTCCCCTTCTGCTACTGCGCTTCCCCAGAGAAGGAGGTGAGAATTGCTTGCTGGTTGTTTGAGACAGTTTCACGTGGCCTTAGGTTGGCCTTGGACTCTTGACCCTTTCGCCCCCTCTTCCCCAGGGCTGAAATTGTAGGCAGGCGCCCCCGTGCCCGGTTTGGTACTTTCTAAGACTTATTTTGTCTCCGTGTGTCTGAGTGTTGTGCGCACATGTTGGTGGTGGCACACTCCCGGGGCACAGGTGGCGTGTGTGTGTGTGTGTGTGTGTAGGGGGGTGCATGCCTGTGCATGTGGAGGCCAGCAGGGGGCACTGGATTCCTCGGTGGTTTGGCTAATGTCATTTTGTAGTAAGTGTTCTGAACTTCCCGGCCATCTCTCCACCAGCCTCTGATTACTAAGCCTTGGATAAGATATTATGCATCAACAAACAACCTTTACGTCAACCCAGTTTACTCCCATACCCCAGACTGCAGCAGGGACAGGAGGGACATCATGGACACACACAACACGTTACTGACTATCACATCTTGGAAGGGGGCCAATAGAGAAACAGAGGAATTCCAGGCTTGGGAGTCATCCTGTTGGCCTCCCTTCCCATCCCAATCTCTTCTTTTCCCGCTTTCCCCGTGGAGGCCAGCTCCCTTGTTCCCCACTCACCGAGGAGCCCTTGGCAGATGTCTGTGGGAGAGAAGTCATGCAGAATGAATTGGGGGTTGTCCGTGATTTCCTGTGGTAAGGGAATGAGACTGTCAAGGAGTGGAGGGCCCCTTCTCCACACCCCTTTGCCTCCGAGTTCTATGTGAGCAGTGGGGGGGTGGGGAGGCGGGTGCTGAGCCACTGGGGCACAGCTTGGGTGTGGTAGCCAGGCTTGGCCGTGAGCCCAGGATTAAACTAGGAGGTCTGGCAGAATTGTGTGCAGAACTCTCCCCAGATCTGATGGCATCGGGGCCTAGTGCCAGGGCCCTCCCCCTTGCCCGGGACCCACCTTGGGCCGCTGCCAAGAGATGTTCTGCACATCTTTGGAGCTGGGGCCCAGATCCTTGAAGCCTAGAGACTTGGGTTCAGCAGGGAAGAAGGGGTCTTCAAACAGCTCTCCCTTCTTTAGGCATGCTGCTCGCAGCTCCTCAAAGTTCTGATTCCTGTAGTTGAAGGCATTCTGGTGTTGGCCCATGCCTTGGGCCTTGAGCCGGTTGCTGTTTATGGAAGCCACCATTCCCTTTTCAAATAGAAGGGCATCTGTTTGAGAAAGAAGACAAAGAACCCAATTTGAAATGGTACTGCTGCTGGACAGGTGGGCATACTGGAATGGCAGCTGTTTGGAAGGCGGAAGCAGGAGGACAGGAGCTGACCATCTTCAGCTACAGAGGTTTTTATTCGGTAACATTTATTTACTTTTATGTGCATTTGCTTGAGTGTGCGCCTGTGTACTGCATGCTTACAGGAGGCCATGGAGGCTGGAAAAGGCATCGGATCCCTTGGAATCAGAGTTACAGATGACTGTGAGCCACTTGTGGGTGCTAGGAATCAAACCCAGGTCCTCTTAAGAGCAGCTGGTGCTCTTAAACACAGAGCCGCCTCTGACCACATTCTAAAAAAATATTCATTTATATTTTGTCTGTCTGTCTGTCTGTCTGGGTGCCTGCCTGCCTGCCTATCTATCTACCCATACAGTCTTACTATGTAATTCTGGCTAGCCTAAGACTCGATGTGTAGACCAAGCTGACCTCAAACTCACAGAAATCTGCCTGTCTCTGCCTCCCAAGTTCTGGAATTAAAGGTGTGTGCTACCATGCCCAACCTTATTTAATTAAAAATAAGTGTGTATGAGTGTCTTGCCTGTATATATCTGTATCTATGTATCTATGTATCTATCTATGTATCTATCTATCTATCTATCTATGCAATACCCACAGAAGCCAGAAGAAGACACCAGAACCACTGGGACCAGACTTAGAGATGGTTGTGAGCTACCTAATATGTGTATAGGGAACTGTAGGGAACTGAACAAGGGTCTTCTAGAAGTGCAGCCAGTGCCCTTAACTGCTGAGCCATCTCTCCAACCCCATAACATCTGAAGATTTACTTATTTGTTTTTTATTTGAGACAGGTTTTGTGTGTGTGTGTGTGTGTGTGTGTGTGTGTGTGTGTGTGTTGGGATTACAGGCATGTACCACCCTGCCTGGCAAGATTTTACTTATAAGTGCCCGTGTCTGTGTTTGGTGGGGTGTATGTGTGTGCATATGAGGGGTTGGGGGAGGCAGGAGGTGTCAGATCGCTGGGAGCTGGAGTCACAATCATTTGCAGGATGCCCGCTGGTAGGACCCAAATTCTGTTCCTTTTTATTGCGCAGCAAGTGCTCTTTGCTGTGGAGCGGTCTCTTCAGGACTGAAATGCAAGCGTCATGCTTGCAGAGAGCCTTGGTTAAAGGACACCCTGCCTCAGAAAAACAAATCAGGACAAAGCGGTCTGGAGAGTGTTCAGAAGATCAAGGGCGTGGAGAGATACCCTTGATACTCATGGATGGGAGGAATGACAAGGCAGTTCATGAAGAAGTGAAGACACTGGAGCCCTTGAGCATGACCAGGAAGATCAAAAACGATGAGGCTCCTTTGGAGAGCATCGTCTGGTCGTGTTTCAGATCATGAAAAACAGGGACTGCGGTTCCTTCAGAGGAACTGGGCTTTGTTCCCAGCAGCCACATAGGCGTGTGCAAAACACCTGTAACTCCAGTTCCAGAGGATCTGATGCCCTCTTCTGGCCTTTTTGGGTACTGCACGCATGTGCACAGACCCACACAGAGACACATAACCTAAAATAAACATTCAGGGGCTGGAGATGCGACACCATATTTAAGAGCACCGACTGTTCTTCCAGAGAATTCAGGTTCAATTCCCAGCATGCACGGGACAGTTCTCAACTATTTGTAACTTTAGTTCCAGGGAATCTGATGCTCTCCTTTGGCCTCTGAGGGCACCAGGAACTCACCTTATGCACGGATGTACATGCAGGCAAAACACCCATGCACATTCAGAAGCAAAATAATAACAAAAACATAGCACTTTGGAGGCAGAGGCAAGCGGAGCTCTGTGAGTTCGAGTCTGATCTACATAACAAGTTACAGGCCAGCCAGAGCTACATTGTGAGAACCTGCCTGGAAAAAAAAAAAAAAAAGGAAGGAAGGGAACAAAATTCTCAGCACGGGAGACTGTGTTTCACCCAGCCTAAGGACGTTGGTCATGTCTAGAGATGCTTTTGGATGCCACCACTGGAGGGTGGTTGCTCTGGGCTCACCCAGGGAAGTGAGCTCATTGGTGCTTTCCACCCTGGGCCATCCTGGGAGGCCTCTACTATGTCTGCCCGGGGACTGAGGGGTCTCAGCCCCTGCTGGAGGTCTCAGAGGATCCCAGAAGGTGCTGGCATCCAAGGGAACTGGACATCGCTGGGGGCAGACCAGCCCAGTGAAGGTGCAGCCTTACCTCCCTCATGTCCCTGGAAGCCCTGTCCATGATTATCGCCCAGCTCAGGTAATCACTTGTCCTTTCTTGATGTACTGACTGCAAACTCTGCTTAGAATCCCCATTCAAGTCGCCATCACCTGAGCCCGTTGCTTGGTGCCGACAGCAGGGAGTCATACCCACTACTTCAGCCCTCACTGCCATTGCTATGGCAGGCATCTCTGGAGAGGTCAGCTGCAGAGGTCACGCCACACGGTGGTGCCAGGACCTGTGCTGCGAGTGCAGCAACCACCGTCATCTTCAGTAGGGAAGCTAGGATTTCTCGAAATGGACTCTCAAGATGGAGCCTGTCGGCATTCCCTCATAGAAGAAGAGGGTCATGGGATCCTCACCTAGGTCTCAGCCACTTTCCTCTCCCACTTCCTAGACAGCGGATTGTAATTCCGTGCCAACTGGACGTGGTCTTGGGAAATACCACAGTGGATAAAGTGTGGAAGGTTAGTGAAAAGGAGGGCTCGTCTGTTGCCGTCCATGCCAGGGTGAGACTTCTCAGCCACGCGTTTGTTGTGGGGTCACCCACTGCTCTGGCCAGTCCTAGGGCCAACTTGAGACAAACTAGAGTTATCTGAAAAGAGGGACTTTCAACTGAGAAAGAGGCCTCCGTAAGATCCAGCTGAAAGGCATTTTCTTAGTTAGTGATTGATGGCGGAGGAGGGCCTGGCCCAGTTGTGGGTGGTACCAATCCCTGGGTGGTGGGCCTCAGTTCTATAAGAAAGCAGGCTGAGCAAGTCATGAGGAGCAAGCCAGTAGGTAACGCTCTTCCATGGCCTCTGCATCAGCTCCTGCCTCCAGGTTCCTGCCCTGATTTCCTTCAATGAGGAACAGCAAAGGGAAAGTGTAAGCTGAATAAAACCTTTCCTCCCCAACTTGCGCTTCGGTCATGGTGTTTCCTAACCCAATAAACCCATTGGTTCGTCAAGGACTTCGGTGGAATCATACTTTGGTCTCTTGTTGGGGGTCTCTCTTACTTGGGGTGAGTAGGCGTTTGTTGATGTCATGGATTTGAAAAGTTCACGCAACACATGGGCCGGGTGGGAGGGGAGCAAGCCGAGACAGGCAGATGAGGCTGGCAGAAGCTCAGACAGGTGGCCTCGGGCGTGTGCTAACAGACGTGACTGCATTTGAAACTGCCTCCTCCTTCGGACTAAAAGTCAGCCCCGGAGGTTGGGGGTGCAGCCTCCATCAGACTAGGGGCCCGTAGACTGCTGGAGAATTAGATCTGAGAAGAATGTGGTAGTGCATTGCTGTAAGCTAGCATGTGGGAGGCAGAGGCGGGAGCATCCTGTTTATTATTACCTATTTATTTATTTATTTATTTATTATTAAGTCTATTTACTTATTTATCTTGTTATGTGTGCAAACATATACCAGAGCATTTATACTGAGGCCAGGGGACAATCTGCAGGACCAGGCTCTCTCCTTCCACCCCGTGGGTCCCTGGGATTGAACCCAGGTCAGCAGGCTTTGAGGCAAGCACCTTCGCCTGCTGAGCCACCTCACTGGCAAGGATCCTGTTTTTGAGACCTAAGCCACATAGTGAAACCCAGTTTCTAACACACACACACACACACACACACACACACACACACACACACACACAAATACTGCCTCTCAACCCCCTTGGCTATTTAATTTATTTGGAATGGTTCAGTTGAGGTAGGTGATGCACTATCTCAAACCCAGGGTTTCTCTGTGTAGCCTTGGCTGTCCAGGACTTGCTTTGTAGACTACCCTGGCTTCAAACTCACAGAGATCTGCCTGCCTCTGCGTTCCCAAGAGCTGGGATTACAGGGGTGTACCATGGCATCCAGCTTGGTTTTTTTTTTTTTTTAGACAGGGTCTCAGGCTTCAAACTCCCTATGTAGCTGAAAAGACCTTGAACTCCAGACCCTCCTGCTTCTACCCACTTCATGCTCAGGTGACAGGTCCGTCTTCACAGTGGTCCTAGGGATAGAACTCAGGATTTCATGAATGAGAGCACTCTACCAATTTAGTTACACCCCAATCCCTACTTTCAGGGATTAAAAAAATAGATTTATTTTTAATTGTGTGTACGTGTACATGAGTGCAAATGGACAGAGATGGTAGGGGTGTTGCATTTCCTGGGAGCTGAAGTTACAGGCAGTTGTTGGCCACCTAACATGGGCGCTGGGAACCAAATTTGGGTCCTCTGCAAGATCAGTATGGGCTCCTAACTGCTGAGCCCTCTCTCTAGCCTCCTTCCCAGTCCTTTTTAAAACTATTACATTACAATCAGGGAAACAATGGCTTTATGGATTGCTTGATCTCCAGAGCTTGGAGGAAATGGAGACTGCTTCAGAAAACTTTAGGGGCCTGGGGTCTGCTTTAAGCCTAAAGATCCAGTGGTTGATTCACTAGCTTGTCACAAAAGCTGGGAGGCAGTCTAGGGGCCTTGGCCCTAATAGTAACCTAGTTTCCTCCCCTCTTCCAGGCTGAGGGTGAGGGGCAGAGCTGAGCCACACTCCTCCTCTGCTTTAGAAGCTAGATCCTCCATGGGAACCCCTTCTCAGCCACGTCTTCCTGCCCTGGGTGTGAGGGTAGTAGCTCAGACGCCATGCAAGCGGCTTGCTTCTGCCATGTCTTAGGACCTGATATTTCTGGACTAAGGAGGCTGCTCTTCTCGGCTTGGGAGAGGCTTTCTCTGTTCCATTATGGTTCCCGTATCTCTAATGGTTGCTGCCCCCTCCCCCGTCTTTACACAAACCCTTTCCCAGACAGTTGTGACTGAGGGGTAATGGTACATCTCCCTACCCATGCCAGTGAAATAAAGGAGGGAGCTACCTGCTTATTCTCTCCCTAACAGTCCAGGGAAGAAGCCAGCCTTTACCCTCAGAGCATCCAGAGAGGTCCCCGTCTCTACCCAGTCTGAGGCCTCTGGAGGACACAGCCTCATCTCTGCAGGAAAGCCCTTGTCTACAGAAGGACGGGCCCCGTGAATGCCTACCTGGGCAGTACAGCATGCTGAAGGCTGTCAGGTGAGCACCTAGCACTTCTAGTACCTAGCACAGTGCTTGACAGTTGAAGGTTCTTGGTGGGGGTGGGTAGGGGTGGAGGGGTAGGGAGCAGAGACCGCCCCTCCCCCACCCAGAACTCTCGGGGAGTCTTTAGTCAGGGGTGATGGTGTAACTGCTGCCTTGCTCTCCTTCCCTTTTGGCTTTTACACTGGTCTGATCTGCCAGGACCAAGGACAGGACAGGGGAACAAGCACCCGACTGGGGCTGCCATCTAGGCCAAGTGCCTCGCTCTTAATCTGAGGTTTCTGGAAGTGGGTGTTCCTGTCTCCCCAGCCTGCACTTTTATCCTGAAATGCTTCATATATATATATATGCCATGATGGTCTCCCATCTTCCTGTGTCACGTCTTCATGTCTTCCTCCCTTCCTCCTCCTACCATTTTTTTTTTTTAAGACTGGTAGCTCAGGGTAGCTTCAAACTTGCTACATAGCTAAGGCCTTGGACTTCTGGTCCTCCTTGTCGCTAAAATTGTGGACATATGCTACCTCCTCCTGTCTCTCTCTCTCCTCCTCCTCTTCTTCCTCCTCCTCCTGTGTGTGAGTAGAAACCCATATGCCGGCTGCATGTAAACGTCAGACGACCTTCGAGAGCCTGTTCTCCTTTCCTACTGTGGGCTCCAGGGCTTCAGGTCATTATGGCAAATGTTTCTACCCAGTGACCCCTGACCTTCTGATCTTCAGTGCCTCTGCTTCCTGAGTGCTGGGATCACAGGTGTCCACCGCCATGCCTAGTTCATGCCTTGCTGGGGATCAAATCCGTGTCCCTGTGTTTGCCGCGGGCACTCTAGCAACCGGAGTTACAACTCCAGCTCCAATTCCGTTTCACAGGCGAGGTCCAGGGCTGTGATGTCACTTCGCTTGTTTGGTTTTTTGAGACAGGGTTTCTCTGTGTGGCCCTGGCTGTCCTAGAACTCACTCTGTACAGCAGGCTACCCTCAAGTTCAGAGCTCTGCCTGCCTCTGCCTCCCAGGAGGAAGAGGGATAATAAGTTACAGGGCCTCTTGGGTTCCTTGAAGGACCCAGGCCAGAGCTAAATACTACTGGTGCTAAATACCATGATTCTTCCCTGCTGGCCTGAATTCTGCTGGATGCCAGGAGCAAGGAGTAGGAGGGCTTGCGCTTCCTTCATCGCAGCCTTCCATCCTGGGGAAGGGCTCTCCTCAGAGCACCTTTGCTGTCTGCGCTGAGTTTTATCTCCTGTCTCATCCCTAAGCACTTGAATCTGGCTTAGAACTTGAGGAGAACCCCATCCTCAGTCTGCACCTTAGGGGAGGGAGGCACGCTGTGCAGGTGGCCGAGGTCAGGGCTAAGGTCTGTCCAGGACATACCGGGCAGACAGGAGGATTTCCCAGCAGTGGTGTGGTATACCCGCTCACCCAGAGAATTTGCTTAGGGTCCTGGAGCTTCCTGTAAGCAAGATGCTTGCTTCTGTCTCCTCAGTTTCTGCCCATCAAGTAGCTGGCACCCTGTCTCTCAACCCTTGGCCTGGCAGCTGCCCCAGCTCCAACACCTGGAGGGACTCCACCCAGGAGTTTATGATTCATGAAGGTTTCAGATCTTAGTTTTACGTGAAGGTTGAGGCTAGGCCCAAAGCCGCTTTTTTCATCATGGTAACTGGCCTGGTCCTGCAGCCACAGTCAGTTGCCATGAGTACTGCCAGTGTGTCTGTGTATTTGTGGTGCAGATGGCATCGCCGCTGCTAGGGAGGGACCTGGCTCCTGTACCTGGCGGCATTTTCACTGGAGTCTGTGTTCTTCACTGGGTGCTCTCTTGTTGTCTCTGCAGGCTTTTTGGTGCCTGTTCTCCCCCTCCCCCACTGCCCCTTGGACCTCTTCTTTCTGAGTAGTCCCCAACTCACTTTCTCATTTTCTGTTAAAGGATTGAAAACTCAACAGGCAGTTGAGTTTAAAGGCACACACCTTTAATCCCAGGACTCGGGAGGCAGAGGCAGCAGATCTCTGAGTTTGAGGCCAGCCTGGTCTACAGACTGGGTTCCAGGACATCCAGAGGGCTACACAGGGAAACCCTGTCTCAAACAAACAAACAAATAAACAAACAAACAGGATGGAAACTCCAGTCAGTGGAGGGTGGAGACTGGAGAACGGTATTTGGACCTGGCTTTAAAGGTTACGTGGGCACACACTTGATTTGTCTGAGGAAACGAGATCAGAGAGAGGTGTTGACCTTCTCAGAGACACATAGCCAGCCGGTTTCAGACGAGGCCTGGGACAGAGGCCGTTCTGGCTCCTGCTGCGCACAATGCACTGGAGTATATACATGGCTGGGCCCTTGCCGAGCGGCCTAAAGAAAGGCCCTTAGAGAAGGTGAGTTGGGGGTCTTAAGAAGAGCTGGGATGGCTGGAGGATGAGGAGTCCTGGGGATATATGGGGCTGAGGAAGGCCTGAGGTACTGGGGAAGGCCCAGCCCTCTTTCTGAGTCCACCTGGAGCAATGATTTGGCAGTTTTCTGTCCTGATCTTTGCCTCTTAGGAATTCTTGGGCTGCTCAGCACACAGAGGCTCTTCCTGATGGACCCTCTTTAACAAAGCTGAGGTATACTCTGGGACTACAAGTCAGTCCTCCTGGGAGGACAGAGGATAAATTGCCAGGGCCAGCCGCACTCCCAAACAGACACGAGCTCAGAGCTTTTGTTTTTATTTTAAAGGAAAACAAAAACAAAAACAAAAACCCAACAAACCCAGTGCAAAACCCCATTTTCCAGTGTCAGCCATGCCCCCTGGGTCACCCCTGGCTTGGGCCTGACTTCCTCCCACTCTGCACCCCTCCCCTCTCCTACGTCCCATGTCCCCGAAGGCCCAGATCCAGGGGCCGTGAAGGGGAGAAAAAAAAATGGGGTGGCAACTCCTGACCAGCTCGCTTTATCCCCAGGCCTCCAGCCATGGCACCAGGTACCCACCTTGGCTCTCATTAACCCTTTCCTGGCCACACTACTGGGTGGTGAGGCTGATCTGGGGGAACTCCCTCCACACCCCTCTTTGCCCCGGGGCCTGCTCGGGGCTGTCCTCACTGAGGTTGGTAGGCTCCCTCTCTCTCTCTCCCCCGAGGGGGAGAGCAGTGAAACCCCCAGGTTTAAATACCTTAATGAAAGCAGGAGATGGGGGAGGAGGAGGGGGCTTTAGTTCTAATAAATTATTAGCGTTTTGTTTTTAGTGTCCGTGGGGGTGGGGTGGAGGGGCAGGGCGTGGCCTCCAGGGCCCCTCCCTCCCCTTACTGGTGAATCTCATTCTCTATTAGGCTGTCCTCGCATGACTGGAAGTCTGTGTCTGTGAGGCCATCGGGCGGCATCAGCAGCTCCTCGTCTTGGGAGGAGGAGGATGGCGGCTCGTCACCTGAGCTCCCAGGAGCCCCGTCCCCATCCCCGTCCCCCTCTGAGTCTTGCAGCACCTGAGCGATGTATTTCTGAAGGGAAAAGGAATAGGGGTAAGGTGAATGGCTGCCCATTACGGGTGGGTAGGTGGGGGCAGGTATCTTAGGAGCTGCAGCAGTGCCCTGGGGGACACAGTAGAGAGGACACAGACAAGCCTTTGGATGCTCTGGTATCCACGGCCGTGAAGTCTGGTGTGGGCTGACTTACGTGGAGGACTTAACCCAGATTTGGGGTCGAGTCTCTGCTCTGCAGGTCAAAGCCCCCCCCACCCGCCCCCAGTACCCGTGGAGGAAGGCACTCACCGCAGATTTGGGGACGGCAGTAGCGGTAGGGGGCCGTCCATTACTTCTGGAGCTCACAGCATCTGTCTCTGTATGTTCAATCTTGAGGGGGCCCGGGAAGAGGGGAGGGAGGAAACGCCTTTATCTTTGGCCTCTCAATGCCCTCTCCACACCCCTTGACCCCGTACACCACCCCCAAAGAACACCTGTGCCCTCGGCCATACTCCAAAGACGCCTCCTTCCCCGCTCCACACCTTGTAGTTGTGGGCACTGAGGTATTTGAAGTGTCCGAAGCAGACATGGCAGAGACAGATGACGATAGTGATGACCAGAACGACGAAGGTGAACATAGATGTGGGAGCTAGGAACCCTGGGGGCGGGGAGGACAGAGAGAGGGGCTACTGCCTGGCCTTCTCCGAGAGAGGCTAACTGCAGCAGCCTCTGAGTCCCTCACTCACATCCACACAACCTCTCTGAGACACCCCCCCCCCCGCTTGCCATTCCCTTACCACGTGGCCCTTCTGTGGCAAGTTTGTCCCTGCCACCCACCCCAGCCCCCGGAATGGCGTGATGACCCTCACCTGTGCGCATGGTGGAGAAGAAGAGCAGCCAGAAGAGGCAGAGGATGGGTGCGGCGACCACCTGGTTCACGGCCCCTGAGTGGATCTTCTTGTCCAGCTTGGCCGGCAGGTAGGCATAGTAGAGATTGTACCTGTCTACCAGGTGCTTCAGCAGCATGTACATGAGCCCTGAGGAAAGCCAACGGCCCTGACCTCGGAACCAGCGCCCAGCACCTCGGGTGTCGACCACAGGCGGCTGTCCTGACCTTCCGAGATGGCTGAAGGGCTGGTGTCTGCTCCTGTCCCGTCCCTTCCCTCAGCACAAACAGAAGCTGCAGTTTCTCCTGCCCCCAGGCCCTTCATCCCGGCAGCCTCTCCTTCCCTCCGTAACTACCGTCAGAGAGTCACTCATTTAGATGAACGAGAAGTCTTTGGAAACCCATCTTACTTTCCCCTACCCATGTCCCCTAAACAGCTGAATGCACATTTAAAGGGCAGGTTCTACTTTCTGAAGCCGAGGGAGCTTTAAACAAGGGGGAGGAGCCTGGTTTGGGAATCTGGAGCCTTCAACAGCCACAGAGGGTAGGTAGGGGGAGGTAGACCAGAAGCTATTGGTGGGGTCGTGGACAGTAAGAAACTTAGCTAAACACCTTTCAGGGAGGAAGAGAGACCTGCCCAAATTACATGGCTTGCCTACATCAGGACATGTCCGTGAGGTGCAAGGACCTGGCCCACTCTGGAATTCTGAAGTCTGTGTGCAA
Organism: Meriones unguiculatus; assembly: GCF_030254825.1. Lineage (NCBI taxonomy): Eukaryota > Metazoa > Chordata > Mammalia > Rodentia > Muridae > Meriones > Meriones unguiculatus. Next base: position 37,438,367 of record NC_083363.1, on the reverse strand, counting down.
GTGCAGATGTCGGTATAGGGGTGTGTGTGTATGTATAGGTATTCCGTGTACACCCAAAGGAAGGCCTCGGTACCAGGAAACACTGTTAAGGCGGGTGGCTTGACCCAGAGACCGGGCATGCCAGGCGGGCCAGACCTCTACAGAACTGCTCTCCCCATCTTCCCCAAGGCCTGGCCCCGGACTGAGCCAGGAACCAGGCGGGAGGCCCGAGGGGCCGGTCTCCCAGCCGGGGCCCCGTCCAGTCGGGGTGGCCTGCCTTACTAGGGTGGAGCGGGTGAGGCCCCGGGTTCCCCCGAGCAGGGCCCAGGTCCCGGCGCGGCGGTGCCTACCGAAGGGCACGATGATGGGACAGGTGATACTGTAGGTCATGACCACCGTGAAGACGCACATCATCCAAGCGTAGGCTGCGCCAAACTGGAACTCGTAGGCCTGATGCTGGGGGGGACATGGGCAGGAGGGTGGCTCAGAGTGGAGGGGACAGGCTGCAGGGGGGCAGGGCAGGCAGGAGGCGGCCAGGAACTCTGGGGCTTGGAACGAAGCCATGGGGAGTGAGGGACCTAATGTGGGGGTGGTGCAGGGGACAGCAAAGCAGGTGGGAGGTGGGGGCTGTGGCTGAGGGGGAGGCCAGGCAGGTGGGGGCGAAGTTGAGAGGACTAGGGGACAGGCTACGCAGCGCCCTCTTGTGGAATGAGGGCGGAGGGACTCTAGATCAAGCTACACCTCTCCCAGCTCCACGCACTTATAACATTATGTTCTCAGAACTCAGGGGCCTCCTTATCACCTATGTCCACCCATACGAGCGGGGAAAACTCAGGCTTCCGATGGGAACTAAAGTCCTTAAGCCCCAGCATCCCTAACGCCCACCACCCACGCCTGACTGCCGCTGTTTCTGGTTAGGCCACCAGAGGGCGCTGTGCGTGCCGCCGCTGCCCTAGGCGGCCATACCCGCTTCACGTTGCGTCTTTCAGCGGCGGAGCGCGCCAGGCAGAGCCGGATCATGTACATGAGCAGGCCTGGGATGCGCAGCAGGTCCATGGCGTTACCGATAAAGGCTGAGGCAATGACGTAGTTCACGAAGAAAGCGCCGTTGTCTGGCAGGAACACACACCTGCGGGCAGCAGGCGCTCCAGCACGGCCCCCTTGGCGTGACCTGGTGGCTGTCTGCCTCTTGCTAGCATGACAGCACACCACGCCCTCACCCTCGGTTGCCTCCTCCACACGTGCACCCCTAGCTTAGACCCCTAATACCTGTGCCCCAGTCAACCACAGTGTGAACCCCGGAATGTTAAAATACTAAAACAAGCCCAGATACACATCCTGAAAAGCAGCCCAGAGACCTACCTACATGGCGTGCCCCAAAAACATCTAAGGGGAGAGAGTTCAAGGCCACACAAGGCTGCCAGTGTGTGCTGAGACCGCCACAGAATATCTCAACGAGACCCTCAGAGCCTTCCAGGGGTGAAAGCCCCAGAAACACCCGGGAAGTTTTCCGACTCTGATACTCCCACAATAAAGAGAGCCTCAGACTCCTTCACTAACCAGCCTCAGAAACCCTCCCTCAGGTGTCTTTGGTGTGCGTGGGATGACAAGAACGGCAGAGTCCCTAAGTCCAAGATGGTCACAGATGACTCCAGTAAGTCCCTGGAGCTTGAGCCTGTGAGAGCCACATGCATCCAAGACAGGCCTTGACAGGGGTCCTTGGAGAAGAAGCCCCCGGATCGCGCCCTGTGTGTGTGGCTTCCTCAGCTCTGTGCCCAGAGCCGGATACTCGGTTGTCAATCTAAGAGACCTCAGTAGAGACAAGTATGGGTTCTAGTGACCACTGGGGACACTCTGGGAGTCCCCAAGTCCCCTCCAGATTACGAGCAAGTTCCCTTTACAGCTACCTCCCCAAACTCCTTGGTGGAATTCAAGCCTCCTGCAGCAGTCCTAGAATCAGGGCTCCCAGAGAACCCCCGGAGTGAGCTCTGCAGATACATCTCCCCCGAGCATGCGCTCGGCTGGTCAGGAGCGCCCTGGAGCATGAGCCCCAACCCACCCCATTCAAGCACACACCCAACACCTGAGGACCATCTTTTGGCTAACCCAGTAGACTGACAATGCTAATCCCGCCCCTTAGGGTTGGGGGCCTGGTGACACCCTCCTATAAAGGCTAGATGCGCCTCTCAGCCACATCCACCCCTGTTCTGTCTCTCTCCCCCAAGTGTTCCGGCCACTCACTCAAACCGAATGGCTGCTTCTGCCAGGAATTTCTTGTCAAAGAGCCAGCGGAAGAAGAGGTCTAGGCTGCAGAAAGGAGAGAAGGGTGGGAGCTGGACCAGGACAAAGGGTCTGCCAGGAGCCTCTGGGGGAGCCAGGGGATAGGCAGGTTCCTGGCCCTGCAGCTCTCTTCCTCCCGTGCACTCCCACCCCGGCTCCCCCCCCCCCCTCAGCCCTTTGGCACTCACCTGCTCAGCCCTAGCGAGGGCAAAAGCAGCACCATGAAGATGAGGAAGGTGTAGCACTTGTGCATCGTGGTCCTGTTCTCCCCGGAGCTAGGAGGGCAGGTGGACGGCAGGGCACAGGTCAGGGCGGGCCATCCCATCCCATCCCATCCCAGCAGGCTCCCTAGGTGAGGGGACGGAGCCCAGGGGCAAAGGGCCGCCCAGAGACGGGGCAGCTCACCGCGTCCAGTGTGCTTCGAAGAAGGCAGAGTAGTAGACGATGGTGGGGAGCAGGGCCGAGAAGCACCACAGCAGCAGCGTGGGGAAGAACTGAGTGATGATGGGGTTCTGGGGGGAGGAGGGGCGAGACAGGGGCGTGTCAGGCGGGGATCGTTGGATTGGGTCTGAAGGTTCGGAATGCTTGGGAGGGCTGGGGCGAGGCGAGGGTGGAGTCTAGGGGTGGTGGGAACCACTTCAGGGCCAATGATGTTGATGGTGAGCATCTGCTGAACGCCTACTGTGTGCTGCCAAGCACTTGTGCATGTTCAACAAGCACCTACTGTGTGCCAAGCACTTGCGCATATTCTACACACTAAACCTCACGGCCATGAAACTGGCTCATGCTAGTCAATCCAGGCTATGAGAGACTTGACGGTGTGGCCGGGTGGTGGGCAGTGGGGACTGGCTTTGGACTGGGGTCTGTATCTTATCTGCTGTGCTTCTGAATGCTGAATTTGTTTGTTTGTTTTTTGGTTTTTTTTTTCCCTTGAGACAGGGTTCTCTGTGCAGCCCTGGCTCTCCTGGACTTGCACTGTAGACCAGGCTGGCCTCAAACTCACAGACAGCTGTCTGCCTCTGGCTCCCCGAGGGCTGGGATTACAGGCGTGCACAAGCCCTGTACATGGCACGAGGGCAGAGGGTGCAGGCAGCCATGGGTGCACGCTACGGTCACCACCTGAGTTGCCTGGGCCTTCAGGCTGGCAAGAACGTACATGTGAATGCCAGGGGGCCGGTTCGAACCTTCCATTTTTCAGAGAGGGGAGAAAAGGGGGCGTTCCCAAGGTCACGTGCCCTCCTGCGGGGGGTTGGGGGGGAAAGGGGTTCTCCAGTAGGTATAAACCCAAGGATGGCCTCTGCCGAGAGCAGGGTCTAGTGGAACCCAGGGGCATGGTGTACACAGGGGTAGAAGCCCTCGTCCTCAGGAAGCATCCTGGAATGACTCGGCTGGTACACCCGAAATCACAACTACTAGGGATGGAGGAGATGCTGCCTGGGGACTGATGCTCATGGCGCGTAATGGAGGGCTCACATTGAGGTACTCCACAGGCTTGGTGACGTTGAACTTGTCCATGGTGGTGATGATGATGGCTGGCGTGGTGAGGAAGAAGAGCAGGATGAAGAGGACCACATTGATGACCAGGCAGCGCAGCCACCAGATGAAGCCTCGGATGGAGAGGTGCTCCCTGGGAAGGTGGGGGAGGGGCCGCTTTGAGGACCGGCCGACTGGCTTCTGACAACACCTACGTCCTCCTCCCCACCTTCTTCCCACCTTCCTGGAAACAGCCCCTAAGCCCCATCCTGCCCCTTACGGCTCACCAGTAGATGTTCTGGGGGTCAGGAGCATAGGTCACGGTCCAGTTGGAGATGTGCAGGGCCTCACTGCAGGAGGAGGCACGCGGCTCCCCGCGGCAGGCGCAGCCCTGACATTTGCACACGTTGAAGTCCTTTAGGATGCTGCGGGGCGGAGAGGTGCTTGTTGCCGGAGCCCCGGTTGGGGTCCACAGCGGTGGGCACAGGGCCCCGTGGCAGGGGAAGGCCGGGGGTGACGGGAGGGGGAGGAGCGGAGCTCACATGGCTGTGATGGTCTCGTTGTGGAAGGTGACGAAGGCCATGCCCAGCGGCTTCTCGTTCACCTTCTCCTTTTCCCGACGGTAGTCCTCTTTCAGCCTCTGCTCCAGCTTTGTGTAGTACTCAATGGCCTCTACCTGCAGGTGGCAGCGCCAGGCGGTCTGGTCAGAGCTGGGAGGTGCCCACAGCACCAACCAGGCCCAAACCATGCTCCCCGAGGGTTTCTTGGATATATGGAGTTGCTCTGGCCTCACTCTGTCCTTGCCCTGATCTTGCAAGGTGGGTGCAATGAAACTAGTCTTGTAGGGAGACCAAGGAACAGGGTAGTTAAGGAACTTATTTTTTTTAATCGCCATTTATTTTATTTTACGTGTATGGGTATTTCCCCATCATGCACAGGTATGTGTACCAAATGCGTGCCTGGTGCAAGGGATCCCCTGGAATGGGAGCTGTCATGTGGGTGCCAGGAATTGAACCCGGGTCCTCTGAAAGAGCAGCCGGTGCTCTTAACCACTGAGCCATCTCTCCAGCCCCTAAGAAGCTTAATAAAGCTGAGTATGATCCTTAAATTCTGAGCCTCCTGCTTGCGCTTCCTGAATGATGGGATTACAGGCATGTGCCGTACCTGAGTTATGTGGAATTGGGGACCAAACCCATAGCCCTGCACACACCAGCACTGCATGGCATCCCCTGCCCCCTGCTAGGACAAACCAAACAGTGAAAACAGGGGCTTCAAGGGCCGGCAAGATGAGCAAAGGGAGCTTGCCCCGAAGCCTGATGATCAGGGTTTGAGCTACAGAATCCCTGTGATGGAAAGAACTGTCTTATCACAAGAAGTTCTCTGACCAGGATCAATAAATATTTAAAGAAAGATTTGGGGTTTCGGGGAATCCAGAGGCAGCTGGAGGTTTGTCTGGGGTGGGGCCGTGCCTTCTTCCACTGTTTACCTTTGAGTCTTACTGTTTGTCCTGGGGTTGGGGGTTGTGTTGTCTACCCTGGGGCATTCATGTCTACTGAGGCCTTCCCAGCCCTCCCCAGCCTTGCCAGGGACCCTGGGCACTGGGCAGCCAGCCCACACGGTACCTGCTCACAGCCTCGAACCACACAGCAGCAGAGGTGGCCGCAGGGTTTGGGGTTGATCATGGTGGGTACATTTTCCTTGCTCTGTAGGTTCGTGAAGTAGAGTTTCCCCCGTTCAGCCTTCTTCCTGTGGGATCCGGGGGCCAGTCACCCACTCATTAGTGTCTGGGGCTGGCTGGGAGGTGGGGAAGGGAACGAAGCTTGGGGCAGTCACAAAGAACCCAAAGCTTTTAAAATCCCATGACGTGGCGTCGAATAACGGAATGTGAGGTTTATGAAAACAAAACAAAACAAAAACAAAAAACAAAAAAAAAACCAGGCCACAGTCAACAGGTTTCTGAACACCACCGGTTAATTCGAAATCGACACACCCTGAATCTAGGTTGTTTCTGGCAAAGCTCTGCTGTGCTGCAGCAATGCAGCCCTGCTGCATCGTTGCTTCTGAGCAGACGGCCTGCCGTTCATGGGGCCTCTGCCACCACGCCAGTGGCTGTTAGCGTGAAACATCCTGGCTCAGATTCAAGACCGTGTGAGGGAGTTGCAGTGATCTTGCTGTGCACACAGAGCTTTTTGCTCTCGTAGGAAAACAATGGCTGGATTACGGAAAACAAAGAGTTACTATTCCCCTACCGTTCTTCCTCTGTCTTTGGTGTTGTGTTAGACAGACACATCCATCTTAAGAGTATGTTTTGGCCAGGTGTGGTTACGCGTGCCTTTTATCCCATTGCTTGGGGAGGCAGAGGCAGGCGGATCTCTGTGAGTTCGAGGCCAGCCTGGTCAGTGTGCTTTCATCTTATTTTTTAATTTTATGTGCACGGGAGTTTTGCCTGCACGTATGCCCGTGTGAGGGTGTTGGATCCCTTGGAACTGGAGTTACAGGCAGTTGTGAGCTGCCATGTGGGTGCTGGGAATTGAAACCAGGTCCTCTGGAAGAGTAGCCAGTGCTCTTAACAGCTGATACACTTTCTTCAGCCCAAATATCTTGTTTGTTTGTTTGAGACAGGGTTGCTCTGTGTAACAAGCCCTGGCTGTCCTAGACTGGTTTTGTAGACCAAGCTGTTTCATCTTTGTGTGTGCTGTGTGGACGCATGGGTGTATGTGTGCACGCGTGGAAAAAAGAGGCTGACATGGGGTGTATTCCTTGATTATTCTACAAGTTAGTTTTGGTTTGTTTTTTGTTTGGCTTTTGAGACAGCCTTGGCCGTCCTGGAACTCTACACAAACCAGGCTGGCCTCACCTCAGAGCCACCTGCCTCTGCCACCCAAGTGTGCACCACGCTGCTGGGCTTGAATCTCCGTTTCTGAGGCCAGGTCTCTCACTGACTCTGGAGCTCACGAGTTTGGCCAGGCCAAATGAGTTTCAGGGGTTGCCTGTCTGCCACCACAATACCAGGGCTATAGATGTAGCTTTTACATGCGTGGGGATCCCCAACACAGGCCCTTACCCTTGTATGACAAATGATTTTGCCATTGACCCATCTTCCAAACCCAGCCTTTTCATTACGTAATAAATAAAAGGATTAAATGAAGACTAAGGAATTAAAAAAAAAATGAGTGTGTGTTTGCATATGTGACTACACATGAGGAGGCCAGAGGTTAACTCAGGCGTCATCCTCATCTACCTCCTTGCCTCACCAACACTGATTATAAGTGTGTGCTCTGACACATGACAGGTTTATGTGGGTGCTGGGGATTGAACTCAGGTCCTTGTTCTTGCAAAGCAAGTTCTTTGCCAACTGAGCCAACCCTCCGGCCCCAGGAATTGTTTTAAAATAAATCTTTCTTTTTGTTTTGGGGGATGGGGTGGGACAGGGTTTCTCTGTATAGTCCCTAGCTGTCCTGGAACTCACTCTGTAGACCAGGCTGGCCTTGAACTCTGAGATCTGAGTGCCTCTGCCTCGTGCCTCTGCCTCCCAAGTACTGGGATTAAAGGTATGCACCATCACCCAGCTAGAATCTCCTTATGATTTACTCTCAGTAAATGTTTGACTTGTATTCCTGTTTATATACCTACAAGCCTGAAGTCATGTAAAAGTTTCTCAGATGGAAAGGGCTTGGGAGCAGACAAAATGTAAAAAGGCCTGCTTTAGCTCAGTCCCCAAAGGCAGGGGCTGTCCTGTTCATGAGCTTGCTTAGGGCCAAAATTTTTTATAGTTTGCCATAAATTTCTTGTACTGTAGCTGAAAAGGGTGAGTCCTTAGACAGGTGGGAACTGCAGACACTTCGCTCTGGCAACACACTCTAAGTACCAGGCCTTGGAAGCAACCAGGACTCCCAAGGTCAGAGTCATAGTCAAAATAAGCCCCCCTCCAAAAAAAAAAAAAAAAAAAAAAAAAAGGAGAGCCAGGTTTCCAGGAGGCCAAGGTTGCCCCCCACCCCCATGATGAGTACAGGCCCTTGGTGTCATCCTTCCCAGCCCCAACCCGGTACCTCTCGGCATCAAGGAACATAAGACGAGCCACGTTGTAACAGGGCCGGGCTTCGAGAACGGTGCAGTTGGGGTAGGCCTCCCTGAAACACAGGCAGCTGTCATGCTCTGCAGGGCTGCACACACTGGCCTGCCCTTGCCTGCCTTCGGGGCTCCAGCACTTGGACACATTCCCAGCTTACCCATTTCCAGTCTACAGTGCTCCCCAAGAACAGAACTCTGACGTTCTTCCACACAGTACATGAGTGGGGACAGGGTGCAGGCGTGCATGTGGGCTGTGGGAAGGTAGCAGGTGACAATAATCCAGGTTGTGTGGAGGTACCACTGTGTGGAGCTGGGGAGACCAAGGCTGTGGTCTCACTCTTGTCCAGGGCTGTAAACCTGAGGTTCACAGAAACTCTTTCTAGATACAGGCCCTTTTCCCGGAGGACCTGGTCCCCATCCAACACTTGAACTTGACTTTGGATTTAGTTCAACCAATCTTGGCCCAAGACCAACAAGAAACTGATCCTGAATCTGATCCCTAACCCTGGCCATGACCCAGGCCCAGGGCTGATTCCCTACCTCCTCAAGATGGACTGAAGGAGCTGCCCTGCCTCGCTGGCACGTGGCTCCGGAGAGCATTCACAGAACCTTTGCCCATCCACCAGGCAGTGCCCTTTCCACTCGATTTGCCAACTGATCCAGTTCATCATCTTGACTGAGCTGCCATCTTTTTGGAGGCATATTAAAACTTAATGAAGGGCCACCAAGTATTCGAGGCACGTGTGATAAAGTTCCCCAATAGCAAGGGGAAAGTCACCAACAGCAACAGGCCTGGACCTCACTTTAGGAGCTCACATCTGGCCTGGGGTCCTTGAAAATGAACCAGCTAGGTGGCCAAAGCTCTTTCCTTCATGGCCCTTTGGTAGGACAAGCTCTCATCCTCAGGAGAGTACTGGCAAATCCTTTAAACTGGACCCCACGGGCATGGTGATTTTGCACAAAGGATACTCTCTCCTTCTGGGGCAGTCCTCTAACCCACACAGTCCCCAGACCTGGACCATGAGCCTCAGCAAACACTGATGATCTCTCTGAAGCTCAGTGTGGACAAGGGCTATCTCCTAATCATCACCACACACAAAGTCCTGTCCAACAGCCTTGCCCACAGCCAAGTGCTCAGCAAAGCAGGCTGAATGGACAGAGGGGTGAAAGGCTGACTTCATCACGCTCACCCTACAGAGAGCCCCAGGGTCTAATGAGGACCAGATTCTCTTCACCCTCGCTTTTAGAGTGAGCATGAGTTTTAACCACAGGCTCTTTTCCTAAATAAAGCTAAGAGACCCAACCCCGAAGCACTGGGCCAGGACACATCACTCTGGCCTTCTGCCTCTCATAGCACACGGCAGGCTATCACAGAATTGACCACTGCGCTCAGGTCTCTGCTCAAATGCTGCCCTCAAATGCTGAGGGTCCCTTATACACATTCCCCTTCCCTGCTCAGGACGCCACCTCAGCACCCCCGTAACGCGACATCCTTTGACTCCCAGAACTAATGACGAGGAAACGCCTGGTTTTGTTTATTGCTGTACACTGAGCCCTCACCCAGGGCAGGGTCATGGGTCACTAGAGGTCTGCATGAGGACCTGTCAACGCAAGCTGACAACTGTCTAACTGGACAGAACATCACTCACCGTGAGCACACACTAGCCCCCATCTCGACCTAGCCTACCCCTACGCTGGTGCAGACTTGCACCCCAAATAATCCTCTCACCCTGTTTTGTAGGCTGTACAAGGGCAGGGCTTGCTTCTAAAATATCTATGCCAGCATACAGCGGATGGTGGATATATGTGTGTCACAAGCACAAGTCCCCACCCATCAGTCTAGCTCCGGATCGCCAGGACACGAGGCTCCGGAATGTGACCTGACCAGTCACTGCCTGCAATCCTGCTCAGACATTACTGCTGACGGGACAACAAACTGACCTGCTCCAGGACAGTTGACTGAACTCTGATTTGGACCAACAGCAATAGACCTGGACCTCAAGAATAACCCTGGAGCTGGAGGGATGGCCAGGGTTTAAGAGCTCTTCCAGGGGAGAGTTGATCCCTAGCACCCACACAGCTACCCATAACCATCGGTAACTCCAGTCCCAGGGGATCTGTCTCCCTCTTCTGGCTTTCATGGGCATGGCACCCACATGGTACACAGATATACATAGTTAAAACACCCATACACATAAAATAAAAATAAGTAAAACTTTAAAAAGAAAAGAAAGAATAAGCCTTGAATCTGTCTAAAGTCTAACCTGGGATCCAGATCAGAATGTCCCTTGTCACAGCCACTGACTGGCTCCTCATCTGGGTCACAGATTGACTTGTCCCTTGTCCTGGACACTGGCTGGCTCCTCATCTGGGTCACAGATTGACTTGTCCCTTGTCCTGGACACTGGCTGGCTCCTAATCTGGGTCACAGATTGACTTGTCCCTTGTCCCAGCCACTGACTAGCTCCTCATCTGGGTCGCAGATTGACTTGTCCCTTGTCATGGACACTGGCTGGCTCCTCATCTGGGTCGCAGATTGACTTGGCCAATCTCCACTCATCCCCTTGACTAGCTTGTGCAGTTGATCTCTATGGTGTGACCCTTGAGCTGTATGACTTTTCATTCACCTTCTGCTACGGTAGTGATGAGAGTTTGGCAATAGATGAATAAAAGTGAGAGGACCTATAATTCTGTATGCAGGCTGTTTACGTCCCTACAGCTAGGACATAGTCCCTTAACTTTTTTTTTTTTTTTTAAGATTTATTATTTATACAGTGTTCTGCCTGCAAGTTTGCCTGCACGCCAGAAGAGGGCACCAGATCTCACCATAGATGGTTATAGGTCACCATGTGGCTGCTGGGAACTGAACTCAGGACTTTTGGAAGCACATCCAGTGTTAACCTCTGAGCCACCTCTCCAGCCTATCCCTCAACTTTTTGTTTGCTTGTTTTTTGAGGCAGAATCTCTGTATGTAGCCCCTATCTGTCCTAGACCTCTCTTAAAGACCAGGCTGGCCTTGAACTCACAGAGATCCAGCTGCCTTGGACTCCCAAGTTGTTGGGATTATAGGTATGAGCCACAATGACTAGCAGCTTTTGAAGCTCCACCCCCTGGGTCGGTCCAGATACCTGATAACTGCAGAGTCAGAGAAGCTGAGGGGGCATACGGCCAACCTTCTCAGACTCCTTTAGTGCCACCAAAGCACACACGTTTTCCCATGAAAACTCTTCCCACCAAGTAAGTGCTGCTAATAATTTTGAGGAAGCTGCCACCTCAGGACCCTGGGCCAACCACCCAGGACCCAGCCCAAGCCGGACGTAGAAACAGATGTCATAGGCTGCACTTATCAGGATTCCCTCCTATTGCTCTGGTTTGCTGAGTTTTGGGGAAGCACTAGGCATCAAACCGGAGGCCTCATATACATGCTCAACATGTACAAAGGGGCTCTATCCCGAGTGACCCCAGCCCTCTCCAGTTCTTGGAGGGGCTGGCTGTCACTCAGTGAACATGGAAGAGGGAGGGCCCAGCTTGGAATGTGAGGTCTCCCCCTGATCTGCTTCCCTCAGCCTGTGCTGCAGTCTGCTGAGTACAGGTCCAGGGGTCCGAAGCTGTTTTTGGGGCTTAATGGACAAGTGAGGGTCAGCCGGCCCGAGGTGGGGCGGGCCGCTTACTCACTCAAAATGTTTCTTGATTTTCTCTGACTCTGCATATTTGGAGATTCCGTTGATGAAAAGAGTCCGCTTGACCTGGGGAAGAGGACGGCAGGTTTGGCTTCCTGTCGGTGGGCTCCGGAAGAGCCAGAGAGTGCAGGGAAGGGCTGGGGGGTGGGATGAGCAGAGGGGCAGGTGGGTGGGAGCAAGCTGTGGGCATCTGTCAGGCCTCAGTGGAGTGTCTGTAAAAGAAGCCTAACGAAAGAGCCGCCTTGTTCTTTGAGGGGTTGCAGGGGCCACCAGGTGCGTGGACACTCTGAACCTTGAGAATAGAACCTTTGGGCCAGGCTGGGTGAATGGCTGTAGAAGGTGAGGGAACATTGTTACCGTTGATGTCAAATAAGACAATACAACCATCTGACACCACGACCAGCCACGGCCATTTCCCAAGGGCGGGGCTCAGCTCGGGGAGGCACCCTTATCCAGTGTATAGGAGGGAATCCAGGCGGCCACCGGGAGGGCTGACGGGGAAGCAGAGGTGGGCTGCGCCTCCTTACCAAGTCATCTTCCTTGTAACGCATCTTAGAGGTGTGTCTCCGCATGCTGTACACGGTAAGCAGCAGGTACAGGAAGGCGAAGGAGGTGTGCAGCCAAAGGAGGTTGTTCCTGGGGGCGGGCACAGGCACACACGGGGCCACAGGCTCAGCAGAGCCGACCTCTGCTGTCCCCGTCCACCTCTGCAGCCTCCCATCCCTTGCTTCCCCCCCTTGACCCCACCCCACGGCAGAGTTCCCCAGCCTCACCCTGATTTCAGGTTGGCAATGGTGGTTCTCCCGAAGCTGTAGGCATTGTTCTCTGGAAGGTGGGAAGGAGACGGGGACGGGGTCAGCAACAGATACCCTTCTGTTCCCTTCCGCTCCAGCCGCCCGGCCCTCACTGACCTAGCAGGTCCCCTGAGAAGTTGACAGGCAACACGATGCCCACGGAGAGGACGCCCACGACGACCAGCAACCCGATGATGTGTCTTTGGAAGGACAGGTAGTGCACTGCATCGCCCCCACACTTGTCTCGGATCTCATCGTCCCTGTGGGCCACAGGAGGCAGACAGAAGATGCTCGTTAGGAGCAGCAGAGGGAAGGCCGGAACCTGTCTGTCCCCCCATCACCCCCACCACCACTGCCACCCTAGCCACCCCTGCTGATGGGGCAGCAATGTTGTTGAGGTGGAACTTCTCATCCCGGTTTCTCCTGGGAAGGGAGGAAGGAGAGAGGGGAAGAGAAGGGGAAGGAGAGGAGAGAAGGAGGAGGAGGAATGCACAGAGCCTGGAAGTGGCTAGAAAAAAGAAGAGCAAGAGAAGAAAAAGAGAGCAAGGTCAGGAATGGAGGGGAAAAGGCAGGAAGAGAGAAGATGGAAATGGGAGGAGGACAAGAAGGAGGGATGTAGTTGGGGAAGGCTGGGAGGTGGGCAGTAACAGCTCCTTCTAGGGCCTTAAGGGTACAGGGATGAGCTCCCATGGCTAACGGCCATACTAGAGGAGGGGCCCAGAGCATGGTTAGGGGCCCAGTGCTGACCTGTCCCAGCTTCCTGCCTTTCTCAGCGCTCACTGCCTGCCTGTGGACTCTGGCTGGATCTCCTGACTTCTGCCTGCTGGCTGCTGGCTCCTGCCTGCTGCCCCCACCTGCTGGCCGCACAGAGGCCGAGGTGGGGGCTCCGGCCCCTGCTCTCAAGCTGTGGCGAGGGCTGGTCGACCAGGGCATGGCTGACCTCGTGCAGGGTGTCACAGAGGAGATGGTGGGTCGGAATAAGCGTTCGGGGGTGGTCAGCGCAGGCTGGACCCCCGCCCCACTGCCTGCCTGGCCTCTCGGAGTAGGGTGCAGGGTGCTTCGATGGCTAGGCGTGCTAAGGCCCTCAAAGCTGCTGGCCTTGGTTTTGGAGGGAGCTGACGGGTGCTGAGGTGTCTGTTTCTCTTTAGAGTGCGCAGACCATTCACTTACTTTATCCTGAAGATGGCTGTCAGCCAGGAACAGAAGCCCTGGGAGAACAGAGGGAATACAACTGGAGATCCCAGCCTACCAGCCTGACCTCCCTTCCCTATAGCCTCCACCCATCAGGTCCTCACAATTACCTCCAGCCTCTGGTCACCAGGACACAGCTCCTATAACCACCCCTGCACCTGAAGAAAAACCCCAGGAACACCGAGGTTGCTAGAGCATTTGCCTAGCATGAGTGAAGCCCTGGCTTCTAGCTCCCATTCCAAAAAAAAAAAAAAAGAAAAAAAGTATGTAAGCGCGGAAGAGGGAGACGGCTCAGTTAGTGAAGTGCTCGCCATGTGAGCAAAAGGACCTGAGTTCAATCCCCAGGTCCTACAGAAAAAAAAGAGGAGGCATAGGCAGATGGATCTCTGGGTTTCAGTGGCCAGACAGGATAGCCAGATAGGGAGCCCAGGTCCCAGTAAGAGAGCCTATCTCAGGAAACAAGGTGGGCCTGCCAAGACGGCTTGTAGGGTATCTGCGGCCAAGACTCCGAACTGGACCTTGAGCTCTCTGGAACCTAACATGCTGGAAGGAAAGAACTGACTCCCCAAGCTATACGTGTGTGTGTGTGTGTGTGTGTGTGTGTGTGTGTGCGCGCGCATCTGTGGTGGATAAACAAATGCAAAACAAACAAGCACACAGAGGTTGACAGTACCTGAGCAACAACAGTCAAGGCTGATTGCTGTCTTCCCCATGTACCTATGTACACATGCACGCATGCATGCATGCACACACACACACACACACACACACACACACACACACACACACGCGCTGCCAAGAAAAACCCTATAAAATCTAGGAAGATCTGCCCTGAAGGAAGAAAAAGGCCCAACACCTTATTGGTAGACCCCATGTCCAGAGATGCAGATAATTGCAAATCCCTGAGACCAAAATGGGGATGGGTGTACTTTGAGGTTCAGGGAAGGAAGTAAGGTCCCCTGATCTCTAGCTCAGAAGAAGAGTTTGCAGGCTGGCAGGATGGCTCGGAAGGTAAAGGTTGCTTGCTACCAAACCTGATGACCTGAGCTCATTCCTAGAGACCTACATGTGCTGTGTCATCCTCCCCCTTCTTGTACACACACACACACACACATACACACACACACAATGTAAAAATCCATAGTAAGAACAAGCAAACATGGCTGTCAAAGCAGAGAGGTATGTCCTGCTGCCTGAGCTCCTCCATCTCCTAGTCCACCTTGAAGGGACCAAAATCTAGATTTCCCTGGGATGCATGTATCTCCCTGTTCTTCTCTCAGGCCTGCCTTCGGGGAGAGAATGGACGATTAGAGAGTGGACAGTAGCAGAGAGAGGGCCGACCCTACCTTCTACCAAGAGAGGGACGGGAGAGGGTGCCTTCCGGCCAAGATGCAGGTCTGGTTCCCTGAGCTTCATTCAAGTCTGGGGGCCAATCTAGACTGCCTGTGGCCGGCAGAGGTGATCCCTGTAGCTTGCCACTTACCCTGTGCATCTCAGGAAGCTGAAGGGCCTCTCTGCTAGGGCTGTTTCAGGGGCCCCAGCCCTTGTGGGATGGAGCACAGCCACCCCAGAGTCTGAGGACAGCTGAAGGGGCCATTCAGCCAGCACTAACCCCCAGCAGGACAGCTGGTCCCTATGTGCAGGGTGACCAACCTGCAAGCTCTCTGTATAACACAGTGGTGTCTCAGTTGTATGACACAGACCCTTGAGGCTCATTATGGCTTTAAAAATCATGTTCAAAAAAAAAAAAGGAGTTTTAATCCATAGGAGAACCATAATCCAAAGGGCACCAAATTCTACTGTGGCGGACAGAGTTTGCAACTGACAATGTTAGGGCTGCCATTCAGAGTCTCTGGGCCTGCTACCTTCCTCTAATCTTAGCACCTCACTTGCTTTGCTGAGGAGAAGGCCACCCTGGTGTCCCTGACCTTACAGTAGTGTACTCAAGGAAATTGGGAGGAGGACACTCACATTGTCCCTTTGGTCAAAGTCGACGGAGCTGGAGACAGAGGTGAGACGCTCGTACCGGTCGTGACTGTCCCCGTGCATAGCTGATGCCACACTAGGGGGAGGGAGACAGAGCAGAGGAAGGTGAGAGGGGGAGCGTGGGTCTGGGGGGGGGAATAGCCAGGAGTACCCAGAGGGATTAAAGAAGACACAGAAAGCGCAGAGGCTGAAGCAAGAGTGACCTCCCCCTGGCCCTGCCTCCCACGAACACGCCTACTTCAGGGACCACTGGTGATGGACAGTGAGTGGGTGTCTTCATCACTGCCCAGAATGGAGGCTGAAGCAAGAACGGTAGGGGTTCCTGCAGTTCCAAACCTGACCAGCAGGGGGAGTGGGAGGTGGGGGACAGAACCAGTATTACTCCAAAAGCAAAGGGGAGGCTCCCAGAAGGACCCAAAGGGTTGGCAAAGACCGGAAGGTGTCTCTTGGGGTGGGGTAGGACCCTCCCCTCCCTTTTCCCTGAGCCATCGGCTGTCACAGCTCCAATTCCAGCCCTATGGACAGAGAGCACAAGGGGGGCAAAAAGGCCACACTGGGGGCTCCTTGGGCAGAGCCCATCCCAGGCCTCCAGAAGGTGCAGGGAACCCTGGAATATGAAGAACTAGCTGTTAGGAGACAGGGAGCTGTCGGGGACACCCAATCTTGTCTCTGCATCACTGTGCTGGGGAATCCCCAGAGGTCCCTCGCCCCATCCAGGGCTAAGAATGCGGGGAGGGGGGAGTATACACGGAGGGAATTTTCGTAGGCAGGGAGCACAGGAGAACGGGCAGAGGATGAACCAGGATGGGCAGAGACAAGCTGGGGAGCCCCTTGCTCGGCGAAGCACACCGCCTGTGTTAATCTGAAACATGAGCCTGCAGAGGAGAAAACTGCAAAAAAAAAGAAAACCAGCCACTGGAGCGAAGAGAAGAGAAGCGTGAAAAGGAGAAGAGAGAGAAAAGCTCGTTTAGTGAGGACGAGGGGGCTGTTGCCCCACATACTATTCCTGTTCCACTCGCTCCCTCTCCTGCCGGCGAAGCCTGGGGACAGAGAACAGAAAGGGTTAGCTGGGGCGGGGGAGGGCCCCTGAGGGCTGGTAAGGGACAGGGGCCCAACTAAAAGGTCCTCTTGCCATCCCATGTTGGTCTGGGGACTAGTCCCTCTCCATCCCCCCAACAGAGAGGATGAGAGAAGGCTGGCTTTCCCCACCAAGCGACGCGGAACGATGATACCTATCTGTGTGCAGGGTGGAGGGGCGGTCCCAGGCTCTTTCTTACCTGTCTGCATCTGTCACCAAGGCCAGCCGCCCATAGTCCCAGGCCACCTTCCGGAGGATAGAGAATAGGAACAGCAGGGCCTAGGGGGGAGAGGGGGAGGCAAGTAGAGCAGCCGCCGACAGCCAGGGGTCAGGAGCAAAGGGATCAGAGCGTGGACTTAAAAGGAAGGCCCCTGGCGTGGGGGAGGGGACAGGATTTGGAAAGTGGGGATCCCTCCTCCTTGGTTAGTCTGGGAAGGTGGCACACGGGTCAGAGACGGAGGATTGTTTGCAGGGGATGCCCCGGGCCCAGGTGGCAGGGGCGGGGGTCAGAAGGAGGACACTCACCAGGAAGCACATGAAGTCCAGAGCCAGCACGGTGGGGACGCCCCCGAAGGGCAGGCCCTGCAGGACAGTGCTGCGGATGCGGGCGCTGTAGCAGTAGTCCTTGGGGTTGCTGCTGTTGAGGGCCGCGGTGCCCAGCGTGGCCAGCAAGAAAGGCAGCATGGCTGCTACTGCCGCATGGTCCTCCTGGGCAGAGGGCAAGGCAGTCAGCTGGGTTCACCCCCGGCCCACCCTGGTCTCGCCAGGGTACCCGGGAGGGTCGGCCAGCTGCCTCAGTGGGCGGAAGCTCTGCTCATGGGAAATAAAGGCACAGCAAAGCGATGCGTGTATCACACAGACTTATTTCATGGTCCTCTGGCTAGGTTTGACCCCGGGTCAGGAGGCGTACCCTGATCCTAACTGGGGGTGGTGTGGGGGACTGGTTTCACTACACAGGCAGAAGTGTATGTCAGCTCAGTGTCTACCTCCATGTACCCCAACTCCTAGGTGGAGAAATGAGGAGGGATGGAGTCTAAGATGGTTCGGTGGTTAAGAAAGAGCTTTGCCGCTCTTCCAGAGGACTTGGGTTAGGTTCCCAGCACGCATAGGGAGGCTTGTGACCATCATAATTTCAGTTCCAGAGCATATGATGCCTTCTTCAGACCTCTGTAGGCACCAGGCATGCATGTGGTGCACACACACGTATATACATGCAGACAAAACACTTTTCATATAAAGCAATATAAACAAAATTTAAAAAACATAGGTAGAGGCTGTCTCTGATGACAGAGGGTAAAAGTCCAGAGCCAATATTCTGATCTTCTCAGAAGAGGTCCTAACTTCAATCTCTAGGACCACAATAAATGAATGAAGAATTAAAAGAAAATGTGATTAGAGTTGTTTTGTTTTGTTTTTGTTTTTTGAGACAGGCTTCTCTGTGTAGAGCTGGCTGTCCTGGAACTTGCTCTGTAGACCAGGATGGCCTTGAACTCACAGTGATCCACCTGCCCCTGCCTCCCAAGTGCTGGATTAAAGGTGTGCATCACCACTGCCCAGCTATGTTTAAGCCTTTTTAATTCTGCCTCCTCCATATAGCCACCTTCAAAACAGATGTCCAGCCTCAGAGCTGCTCTGTGTCCTCAGAGCAGAGCACTGGGCTGGAAGGCAAGTATAAAAGAGCCAGGCATCAGGGTCTGTTTCACCAGGGTGGCCCCAGCCACTACTGCATTTCTCCGCCACATTTTCCAACCCAGCTTCCCTCCCCTCTCTCCAAGTAGCTGTACAGAGGGGGAAAACAGAGGGGCGTGAGGACTACAACTCCCAGAATGCTATGCTTCTCCCTCCGAAGCAGAGCAGGCTGGGAATGCTGTGCCCTCCAGCCAGCTTTTCCATTGGCAAAAGATGGGAAGAGTGGGCGGAGGCCTGTAAAGGCCCCCAGCAACCGCTGTACTACTGTCTTGCTTGGTGCCTGCCTGGTGCCCTACCACAGCCCTTTGTGCTCTGAGTGGATGAGGAGCAGGAAAGGAGGGAAAGGGAAGCCAGTTGGAGTCCTGGGCTCTCTAGAAATGCTTGGGGACAAAGCTGAGCAGGGCTCTGGGGAGGCTCCCAGGCTGGAGAACTGTGGCTGCAGCAGAGGCAGCCAGCTACCGCAGCAGCACGGCCCCACCCGGTCTTACTCAGGGGCCCCTGGGGGCCCCTTCTGCTGACAACATGTTAGGTGCCTGGGGGAGGGTCCCGAGGGAAGAAAGGCAACCAGACAAAGAGAACAACAAATCTAGAAGTGACTGGCAAGTTGGAAACCACTGTCTGTCCCTCAGCCCCCTGGGGTGACCTAGCAGCCCTGGGGTCTCCTCTTTCCATTCAAACATCCGATCACACAGAGCAGGTGCCAGAAGCTCTCTAAGTAAGAGGACATGGGCATTGTTTATGTGTTTCTCTTGGGCCAAAGGGGTCTTTGCAAAGCCTGGGTCGGGACAGAGCAGGGAATAACTGCCCTGTGTCTTAACCAGGCTCCTTTATGCCCACGAGTTTAATCACTGTGGCATGTACTATTTATCCAGGGACCCCTGATTTAATAACAATATATGGGGCTCCAGCGGAGGCTCAGCGGACTTTTCTCGCAGGCAACACAGGGATTCGATTCCCAGCACCCACACGGCGGCTCACAACCGTAATCCCACTTCCAGATGTGATACCCCCCTCTGGCTTCTGCTGGTACTGCACCCACACAGTATACAGACATACATGCAGGCAAAAACACTCCTACGCATAAAATAGTAAGTCTTTCTAAAACAAAAGAATAATAACATATGCGATTGCACTTAATCCTCAGACATCCTGTGAGTTGTATCACTGAGTACGGTGCTCAGAAAGGTTAAGTTCTTTCCCACAAGATCTCACTGCCCATACAATGATGGAAACTGGAATTCAAACCCAAGTCAACCTCTGCCCAAAGCTGGGACCCTTCTCAGAACACAAGGGCACTTTGCTGTTAAGCCTAGCACAGATGAAGTTGGACCCGGGCCTCACTCTTCCAACCTGTAACAAAGAGACACCAGCAGTGTCTCTCAGTGAAAATGTATCCACAGTGGGGGTAGGGGGGTGGGGCCTCTGTTTCCCTCTCTCACCAAAGTCTCCTTATGTAGCCTAGGCCGATCTCCAACATAAGATCCTCTGCGTATATGGAAGCTCCCAAATAAAATGCTTATTATTTGCTTGTGGGCCAGTGAATACAAGGGCAGTCCAGACATATGTTCAGATATGTGAATGTGCTCATATGTGTGTCTGTCTGCATAGGGAGCTAGGTGATGACATGACAGTGTGCAGAAATAAAAGGACTCATGGCCTTGGAATGGAGGAGTGTGTGTATGAGTGTGTGTGTGTGTGTGTGTAAATATACACAGATGCCGAAGCACCAGCACAGGTTAAAGGTGGGTATGGGTATAGGTATTTTGGGGAAGGGAGCCTCTGATTGCTATCCCCTCCTCATTTTTCTTTGAGACAGGTCTCATCTATTCCAGGCTGCCTTCAATCTTGTTATGAAGTTGAGGATGACCTTACATTCCTGAATCTCCTGCCTCTACTTCCCAAGTGCTGGGAGCCCAACCTAGGGCGTCAGGCATGCTAGGCAAGCACGTTACCAATCATGATACACCCCCAGTCCTAACCTCTGAACTCCAGGAACTCCAGGACCCGTTCCCACCCCTTGTCTGTTTCTAAACTGCCCAAACTCTTTCAGCACCATCCTGCCATTCCTGTCCTCTCTACTCTGAATGAAGATGGGACATTTTGGGGAGCTTGGACGTGATATGGCTCCGTTACAGTGGGCGGCCGTTTCCAGCACTACACAGATCCTCCCCTGTACCGAAGGCAAGCAAGGCACACACCTGATCACCCCTTCACAGGGAGGAAATAGGGACCAGGGAAGGGAATGGAGCCAGGCAAGGTCACAGGGTAGGTAAGGGGTGGAGCTGGGCTGGTTGCTTTGTCAGTTGACAGGGTGACTTCCAGCTCTTAACTGTAGGGGTGGGGTTGCTGGGCTGGGTGTCATCCAGGGCAACTGCCTTCAAATCCAGCCTATGGCTGGGAAGCTGAGAGGAAGCAGAATACTTAGGGATGGTAGCAGCAGGTGAAGGATCTCCCAATCCAGACATGGCCAGGCTTCTGAACCCACTGCTCTAGTTGGAGACCAAAGCTGCTCTTGTATGGGGATGGGAATTTTACCTTAACCAAATCAAGGTTGTCATTTTACTAAGAAGAACTGTGTTACAGGTTAGAAGTTATTTTTTGTTTTGATTTGATTTTCCTTGTAGAGTTTAGAGCTTGGGAGTCTTAGAAAACCAGTGAAAAAGATCTTAACTCTTAATATAGGAAATCTGGACATCAGTAGTCCAATATGTAACAAAGTAATACTAATAGCTTTGCTTGACCTCCAGGTGGAACTTAGAGAAAGGCAAAAGTGTATCTATAGGCGGCCCCTGTCTCTCTCCAGCGTCTAGCTATATAGTTTCAAGTCAACATACAAGTTCGCTCCACCCCTCCTGGCTTGTTTTACTTTTATTCTGCGCAAGGCATACTTCGCTAAGCACTTCGTAAATGTTGCTATTTGCTACTCCTCACAACCCCAACTGAGGCACAGGGATGGCCAGGCATTTTGCTGCTCCTGCAAACGGGAGAGGTCACTAGCAGGGCTCCGAGGGCTCCGGGCTGTTAGCACCAGCTCTGAAGAATGCCATACCCTGTAACTACAGGCTTGCCTTTCTTCTTGCATGTAGCTCCTAGTCCTTAATTCAAGTGTGGGGTTTGTGGGTTCAAAGTTCTGAGGCAGGGGTAGAGGACAAGGTACCCTAGGATGAAAACACATGGCTTCTACCCTGGAAAAAGTACTTAATCAGCTGGGGTCTTGGGTCCTTCACCTGTGAAATGGGGACAACTCAGCCCTGCGGCTGCTTAAAAAGATTAAGTAAGATTAAAAAACCAACACAGAACACAAAAACCCCAGTTCAAAGCTCTTAAGAAAAACAAGCAAACAAACAAACAAACAACAAAAAACCACAAGCAAACAAAAGAAATCACCACACAAAAAAGACCAGCTGTTGAAGGCAAGCTGGTGTACACCTGGGAGATTGAGGCAGGAAGATCAGGAGTTCAAGGCCAGCCTGGGCTAAATCACATCCCATGGCGAATGAAACAAAACCCCAAAACAGCTGTTATTAATAAGAAACAGGCTCCAAGAGGCTGCTTTCGTGGAGGAATGCTGGTTGAGACCAAAACAAAACATACAATTCCATGATAGGAATAGAATAGAACTCGGGGTGGGCGGGGGGCACCCTGCCTCTACCTTAGGGACTCTGTAACCGAGTCTCTGAATGTACCCCATCCACCTGCAGTAGGCGAGGTGGGGCATCAGAGGTGATTGGTAGGTCAGGAGGTTCAGAGCCGAGAACCCATTATAATTGATCAACCGTCAGGCAGACTGCCAGGCTCCTTACCTGCGTTACACTATTGGATCCCAAAGATCTACCCAAGTTGGTGGTAGTAACAACTCACACTTTTAAACAGAAACAGAGGTCCAGACCGGTTAAGTATCTTGTCAAGGTCACACAGCGCAAGAACAGCAGGGCTAGGATTTGAACCCAGGCTTCTGAGCACTCTGCTGCACTTGGAAGGAACTTGTATGATGTCCAAAACGGGGTTCTTACCTACTTATCCCCCATCTTCTGCCTCAAAACAGCCCCACCCACCTACTCACTCACTCATTGGCCAACACTGCAACTGGATGAACTAACAGCAGGCCCCAGCATGTGTTACCTGGGGCATGCCAGGGCGTAGACCCTCTGGTACCCCGGGGACAAAGGTGCTGTCAGCGTACCCATCACGGTACCCACCGCCGGAGCCTGGCAGCCACTCCCCTTCCCCTCCTCTCACGTATCAGGACGGTGGAGGACTGTGGGGGCCCCTCTTCAGGAGGGGCTGGGCACAGTCTCACTCACCCCACACTACTGCAGACTCCAGAGGAGGCTCGGGGTCAGGGAGTGGTACTAGGTAGGGAGCAGCGCCCCAAGCCCACGCCTGGGCAATGGGCCGCCAGACTTCTGACCAGGGGACCAAGGCGGGTGGCAACACAAGCCCCAAGGGCAGCCAGCCCCTCTGACCGACCTCCGTTCCCCACTTCCCGGGCGTCCTTCTTTTTTCTGGGTAACACAACGACAAGCTTCGGGACACTCGGCACCAGGCGGTCAAGACAGCCTGGAGGGACAAAGCGCGCCCCCTCCCCCTCAATGGGGCCTTTGCCTACTCCGGATTCGCCTCTGAATCTTCTCCCCACCGCACCCTCCAACGCAGGCCCCGGGCGGCTCATGAATGAACTGCTCTGTGTGGGGCGCAGGAGAGGACATGCTCCCCGGGCCAGCCGCCCTCTCCAGCCGGCAAACCAGTCCCTATCAGGGCTAGGGGTAGCCGCCCGTCTGGTGCCAGCCTCCTCGAGCACTGCCCTTTGCCCGGGCCCGGACCCCTCGTTTGAGGCCAGCTTCGTCCCCAGCAACAAGAGAAAGAATAAAAAGAGATCGAGGGCATCAGACTCGGCGACCCCAGAATGCAAAACTCGGGGGCGGAGGCGGGTGGTTCCCTTCAGCGGCGCCGGCGGCTGGGGAGCAACTGGGGGGCCGGGGGAGGGCCGCACAGGAGCCGCGCACCTGGACGGCGCAGGTGGGACTACAGTGGCACTCGAGGGCCGGGACAGAGGGGGTCCCACCCCTTGGGATATCCCGGCGGGGCGGGGGCAGAGAACGGCGCACATCTGGAGCCCCGACAGGGGTGGGAGCACTCACATCTGGCCAGGGACGGCGCGGGTTTGGGGACAAAGCATGCCTCCGTTGGGTCCCGCGGGGGCCCCGGGCACCTCTGGGTCCCGCAGGAGGTGGAAGGGAGGAGACGCGCAGCCGAGTCCGGGTGGTTTTTTTTTTTTTCCCTTCCTTGGGGTGGTGGTGAGATCCAATGCGCCAAGTAAGGGGTGCTGGGGAGGGGGTCCTCGTACTCACCCTTTGGCGCAGACTCGGCTCCGACTCGGGAGCCCCGGCTCCGGGCGGGGCGGGGCTGGGGAGGGGGAGGGGGAGTCGTCGCCGGGCGGCTTGAGCTCAGGGCTCCTGCGGCGGCCGCGGCAGCGCGTGGGGGAGGGGGAGCGGGAGGAGGGAGGGAGAGCCGGGGGCGGG
The DNA here is from genome assembly GCF_030254825.1 of Meriones unguiculatus. NCBI lineage: Eukaryota > Metazoa > Chordata > Mammalia > Rodentia > Muridae > Meriones > Meriones unguiculatus. Next base: position 37,414,624 of record NC_083363.1, on the reverse strand, counting down.
GCTCCAGGAGGGCCCGCCTTCCGCGCCGTCCACGTAGAAAGTGCGCGCGCACTCACGGAGCCCTGCTGGCGCGCAGGCGCAGGTCGCGGGGCGGGGCCTTGCCAGCGGGGTTCGTGGCGGGAGATTCCCAGGCGGCCAACGCGGTATGATGGGGGCTCGGGGAGCAGCTTGCTCCCCTCGTGTTACTGCTACCCCTTTCTTCTATGCAGAAGGGGAGGTGCTCCCGGGGAGGGGGTGAGGACAGGCCATACTGGGACCCAGGGACAGATGAGAGGGGTTCCCACCCTTCACGAGGCCTCAGACCTGGACCCTGTTGCCTTCCGTTTGCCCAGGGCTGCGGGGTCCGTGCCTCCCCGTCCCTCCACATCCCCCCGCCATGCACTCACCTGCTTACCCTCATCCAGGACGTGGAGCTTTGGGGAATGGGGTGCTGCAGTGTAGCCTGCTGCCAAGTGGCTTAGGCTGGTTGCTCTGGCGCGTCTCCTAAAGTTTATCTATCTGCTCCTCTCTCCTTCTGGGTCTGGAGATGAGTTTGCCAGAAACTTCTGCGATGTAAAGCGGGAGGCGTTACTTTCGCTTCTGTCAGGCCGAATGACTGCTTTGGTCCAGGAAATTCCCTGTTTTCTCAGTTCACCGAAGACTTCACCTAGCAGGGGTTAAGACCGGAGAGGCGGAGCGCCTCTTTTCTGTATGTCACCACACATCACGATCACAAGGACGGGACAAACACCACCTGTTTAATTTCGGGTTCTTAAAGGGGACAGAAGGAAATACTGCTTTCCACTGCACGTAGTAAGCGGACCTCACACACTGAGACGTTCAGGGACGGGTTGTGTAGCAGTCACGAGAGCTGAGACGGAGACACCTTGGGTGACTTGGGAAGGGCTGGCACCCAGAGTCTTGCACCACGGCTGGACACTGCCATTCTGGTCAGTGTGTCTGTTGTATGTAGGCGATCAGCTGCCCGTTTGTAGCTGGAGTGTCAGGTTTGGTCTGCTGAAGTGCCTTTCAAACATTCCCATGAGTGACTTGAAAATCAGTTTAGTAGACCATGGCCATCTGTGTGTGTGTGTGTGTGTGTGTGTGTGTGTTGCACTTAACAGTACTGTCTTGGGACACAAGGTCATGGGCGTGTATTAGGTGTCTTAGACTGTTTCTGTGCGTCACAGGAAAGTTTGGAAAAGCGTCTTGTAATGCTTCTCGATTTCCTCTGCTTGAGTTTTCAGCCAGTTTAAATCCTGTGAAGGTGCAGTTGGTAATACCAATCAGGAGGAAATTGGAATGGGCCAGCAGCGGGGCTTGCCTGTAATCCTAGACGTAGGCAGGTGTTCAAGACCATCCACAGCTGCTTTGGGGGTTTAAGGCCAGCTTGAGCTTGCCTGAGACCCTGTCTCAACAAACATACAAACCTTGAGGATTTTTTTTTTTTTTTGGTAAGGGAAAGAAGATGGGTCAGTGGTTGTCACTGTAGAGTGCTTAGTTGTAGGACTCTGCAGGTCTGGGTTCTGAGGAGTTGTATAGACCGAACAGCGGGGCTGGCAGTGGTGGCGGCTGCGCTGCAGAGGCACACGCCTTTAATCCCAGCCCTCGGGAGGCAGAGGCAAGTGGATCTCCCAAGTTCAAGGCTAGCCTGGTCTACAGAGTGGGTTCCAGGACAGCCAGGACTACGCAGAGAAACCCTGTCTTGAAAAATGGGGGGGAAAAAGTATTTGATGAAAAGGATCTGTTGTGATGTTTTTGGGTTATCCGTTTTACACACAGGGGTTCTTGGATGTGTCTTTCCTGTGGGACTTTTTACATATTGTGTTGATTTGGGTGTGTAAATATGGAAATCTAATGTGACCCACTCCCTGGAACAATAAAATTCACTTTGAGGCCAAACAGCACTGATAACGGGTATCTAGCAGACAGAAATGGAGGGACTCCTGGAGGTCACTGGAAGATGTTTCTGAAATTCTACTTTAAAAATTCTATTTTAAAAAATAATAAAGTATGACTCTGAGCCTCTGGGTTCCTGAATTCATTTTTTATGTGGCATGTGTTATCTGAGCACAGTGCTTAAAATCTCGGATGATGCAAAAGTCCTTAATTTCGTTTTTTTCCAAGATGAGGTGTAGCCCTGGCTGTTCTGGAACTCACTCTGTAGAGCAGGATGGCCTCGAAACTCAGATCTGCTTGCCTCTGCCTCCCAAGTGCTAGGATTAAAGCAAAAGTCCCTTAACGATTGTCTTGATCGGTCATATGTGTACCTGCCCAAATGTATGTTTTCATTCTTCATGTTCTTCAGAACTATGGGAGCTTAGGAAGGCCTCAAGAAACCAGGGTATCATTTAACCTGTATTTATTTGATTGTGTGTTTATGTGAGACCCTGTCCCATGGAGCCCCGACTGGCCTCAGACCCATGATCCTTCTGTCTCTCTGGTATAATTTTACAGGTATGTTAACAGTTATAGTCAGTGTTCAGGAACGGACTGTGATTCAGGGCTCCCCTTAATCACCCTGTGTTGTTCTGGGTCACAAAATATGTTGACCCATAAGGAGCTGTCAGTAGCTTATTATTCACTGGGGAAGTAGGGTAGGAAGTCCCCAATCAAAACACTCTTAAGAATCATGCCTGTCCTTGAAAGTCAGGAAGCACTTCCCTGTTTCTCCTCTAAGCTGAGAAGCACCTGGAGGACTGTGGGATTTGAGATGGCGGAGCCTGTGATGGAGGAGTGAGGCTACTCTTGCTGGCCCCAGGCCCAGGAAACCAGGTGTTTACTCAGTAGACCAGGATTCCCCCAACCGAAGATGCTAAAGCACTTTCATATCCATGTGGCTTTACTCTTCCCAGTTCGGTCGACAGTTCCAAGACCTGAAGAAGTGGTCTAAGGTCACAGTCTTAGTTAGAGAAGAGAGGCGGCCACTGAGATGAGTCCTGCCGGCAGCATTTCCTCTTTGCTGCTAACCTTGCTGCCCCACATTCCTTTGGCTTCCTGAAATCTTATTCCTGGCTCCTTGCCACTGGCTCAGTTAAGACCTCATAGAAAGTTAAATGTGAGATAAAAACTGTAGACCAAGTTGAGAAATGGGTTGTTCAGGGGCAGCCATAGTAGAAATCGATCATCATGTTGTTACAGGGAGCTCTGGTCATTGGTAGTGATGCTGTGAAAACTGGCTGGCAGGTGAGTCAAGCTGGTTTCTGCTTTGCCCTGGGCTGTGGGTATTATTATTATTGACAGTGTGTTACTGTGTAGCCTAGAATTCAGTATGTAGACCAGGCTGTAGATCTTGAACTCCCAAGATCTACTTGCCTCTGACTCCCAAGTGCTAGGATTATAGGCATGAACCACCGTGCCTGGTCTTGGTTGTTTTGTTGTTTTCTTTTCTTCTTGACAGTCTTGTGTAACCTAGGCTGGCCTTGAACTCCTGATCCTTCTGTCTGCCGCATCCCCGCTGTTGGATCACAGGTGTGCACCACTGCAGCAAAGACGGCTTTTGGTTTCTTGAGTTTTTAAAGATGTGTGGCAGCCTTCACGCCCACACGAAGTGTTGTGTTTGGTTTGGGTGAAGTTTTTCAGTGGGTAGGACTGCATCTGAGCCTTACCATTGCCCTGCAGGGTGTGCTGGGTAGGAACAGGTTTGAGCTCTGGTTTGGATTTGGTTGCCTTATAAACCTGGTGGAGTAGCAAACAGAAGTACCATTTCTGATTTCGTGCATCTGCCAGCAAAGTGATGGCAAGTCCTCAGTCCTCAGCTGGTCCAGCCTCTTCCAGGCAGTTACCAGTTCTTACTTGTTTTTCTGTTTCCATCGGGTGCCTAGGAATGAAACCATCAAGGAAAGTACTCTGGTGAGGGTACTTTGAGAATTGCAACACATTAGACTTGTGAGAGATTAAACTGTATGCACAAAATAAACTCCTTAAAGAGAATGGGCGAGTAGGGAAACAGTAACGAGTGTTCAAGCAACAAATACAAGTGTTTATTGATCAAATAATGGGAAGGGTCTGTATGGGGGGGAGGGTTGTGGAGGTCTTTTTGTAATTCTTCAGAGTGGCCCAGACCTTTGCTTTTTCCAACATTTGATTTATTTGTTGTTGGAGTCAGGGTCTCATTCTGAAGGTAAAGCTGGCTTGGAATTCCCAGGCTGGTGTTGAACTAAAGGTGACTCCGCTTCCTGCTGCCTCCAGAGTGCTGGAACTGAAGGTATGTGCCAGCTGGCCTGGCTTGGAAACAATGTGTAGGTCTGTGATGCCCCATGCACTTCGTAATTGTATACAGAGCTGCTCTGCTGGTTACTTTGTAACTGAAGTTCAAAACCCAAGTAATACCTCAAAGATGGCTCAGCAAGGCAGTAGCTCGCTTGTGCACAAGGCTGAGGACCTAAATCAGTTCCCCAGAACCCAACTCCACAGTTACCATCTACATGTGTTCCATGACACACTCAGTAATAAATATTCTCAAATAACGGTACTTCCCTTCCTCCCCCCAAAAAAAACATAGCAAGTTGGGTGCCTCCTTGATTGCTGGTCTAGCCTTGAGTATGAGAAGTAGCTAAAAATCCAACCCGCCCCCAAAGAAAACAAACTAAAAATGAACCCTCTAAACGTGGTTCTCAACCTTAATGATGTGACCCGTTAATACCGTTCCTCATGTTGTGGTGCTCCCAAACCCTTAAATTATTTTTGTTGCTACTTCATAACTAATTTTTCTGCTGTTTTGAATCGTAATGTAAGCATGTGTGTTTTCTAATGGTCTTAGGTGACGCCCATGAGAAATCCCAGAGGGGTCACAACCCATGGGTTGATAACTACTCCTTTACAATATCAGAAGCCTGGGTATATGAAAAAGAGAGTCAAGCTGGGAAGTAGCGGCACACGCCTTTGATCCTATCACTCAGGAGGTAGAGGCACATGGATCTTTGAGTTTGAGGCCGAGTTCCAGGACAGCCAAGGCTACCCAGAGAAACCCTGTCTCAAAAAAGCAAAAAGAGAGAGAGAGAGAAGTCCAAACAAACACAGCGAGCATGGAAACTCTGGACTCCTCTTGACAGTCCCTTAGCTGCAGCCATGTGTCAACAGCTGCTGTACCCTCCAGCAGTCACTAAGCAGGCAGGCGCTGGGCCCTGCCCTCACAGAGCACGGTTTCAGCTCAGTGTGCATGGACGAGCCCAGTGCACACCACCTGTGGTGCGGCTCTGACATCCCTGCTCTCCGTGCCTCTGCAGCATGGTGGAGCTTTCGACCGTGGTGGGAAGGTCATGCCTCTCAGACGCGGTAAGTCATCTCTACCCTGCCCTTTGAAGGACAGGTTGTCATTCGCACCGAAATGGGAGGATGCACGCAGAGTTGACCAGGAAGTCACATGAAAGGCCACCTTTGGCCATGGAATCTTCCAAATAACCTGGCTCCATCTAAGCGAGTGTCATAGAAGTACCCTGGGCAAACGCAAGGCTTCCAGAGAGTTATGGCATTCCATGTGCCAGGATGGGCTCATGCTAGCAGATCTGCAAAGGCCTGTTAAGAGCTTCCTTGAAGTCTTTTGCTGTCCTGTAGCACATCCCTCACCCCCACCTGAAGCAGTTGTTATTTTGATGTGGGCAGTGTCCACTGTAGACTGGGAGATGCTTCCGGGGCCTTGCAGACAAAAGCATGGGCTTCCCCTAACACTAGCATCATCTTGGTGGCGGGGGGCTCCAGAGTGGGGGAGCATGGCACCTAATTTATTTATTGCATTTCTGCTGTCTTTCTGGACCTGAGATCTTTACCCAGTCTGGGAGTCGCAGCTGTCTTTTGAGGAATAAGGCCAGGAAGTGAGCGTCTGCGACTGTGCCTTAGGGCCACAGCAGTGCATACTGTTGTCTTTTCACTGCTAAGTCAGCTGGGGTTGAGGTCAGAGATCACAGGAGCGGATACATTAGAAACAGTGAAAGTAACCATGGACCTTTTCTTACGAAAGTTGAAGCTGAGCAGCGGAGGAGCACACCTTTAACCCAGCACTTGGGAGGCAGAAGCGTGCCAGTCTCTGTGAATTCAAGGCCAGCCAAGGCTGCACAGAGACACCCTATCTCAAAGAAGAAAAAAAAAAACAAACAAACCTGAAGTCTTCCCTGGAGGCATGGCCCCCATGCTTGAGGGTAGGGCACAAAGTCCCTGCCTTCCCAGCCCCTGTAGCCATTTGAGATATCCTTCTAAGTGTCTGGATTTGGGGTGGTAAGTAGCAAGGGGTGAGGTCCCTATGACCTCAGGATGGGCAGCGTGGGCTGCATTCGATTCATTTTGAATAGCCAGGGAGTCCCTGTGAGCCTGAGGGCCTGCTGGCATCAAATGGCCCAGCTTGTCCGGGGTTTGAGGGCACAGGCTGGCTGCCCATCAGAGCTGTGGTGGTTTTGTACCCATTTTTAGTTATGCACAGCACGCGAGCCTTTCTTGCTGCTGACACCACAGATTGTCTTCAGAACTTAGATGGGGGCTGGGGTGGTGCTCAGCTGCGGAGTGCTCTCCAAACAGCTTGAGGTGCTAGGTGCCATCCTAGAGCCACAACACAAATCCTCCTCACCTGGGTTTTCAAGTTGTAGAGCAGGCAATGAGGGCCCTATGAGTAAAGTGGACATATAATGTCAGTGGGTTAGGGGGGATTGCTTTGTTTTGTTTTTAATGATTTTTGTTTTTATTTACATACTTTTTATTTTTAATTTTAATTTTATTTATGTATTTACTTATTACAATTTATTCACTTTGTATCCCAGCTGCAGTCCCCTCTCTCATCTCCTCCCAGCCCCACCCTCCCTCCCTTTTCTCCCGTGAGCCCCTCCCCTTGTCCACCAATACGGGAGGACCTCCTCCCCTTCTATCTGACCCTAGACTGTCAGGGCTCTGTTTTTTAGTTTTTTGAGATGGAGGTTTATCTATATTCTGGCAGTCCTAGAACTTACTCTGTAGACCAGGCTGGCCTCAAACTTACAGAGATCCACCTGCCTCTGCCTCCCGAGTGCTGGGCCTGAAGGCATGCGTCATCACACCTAGCTCTGCAATTAGAGTTTGTTAACAGTTGGAGAAATACTAATATTTATGTTGCCATGTTTACTCCTGGTTGAGTAAGTGTGTAATGGGCTCAGGAAGCCGATGACTGTGGTTCAGATTTCAGCCCGTTACTCCTCACTTTGTCACAATGGTCAACTTACTTAAAATCTCTGGCCTCGTGTGTGTGTGTGTGTGTGTGTGTGTGTGTGTGTGTAACAAGGAGGTCAACAATGGTATGCTCTGCACAGTAGTGTTAGTGAATTCAGTGAGATGACAGCACACAGTGTTTAGCCTGGTGTGTGCTGTGTTCTAACTGCTGCAGCAAATGTTCAAGAAAACAGCGGCCTGACAACTCAAAGCCTGAGGGGTGCAGAGGGAACGTCCTGAGGCCGAGGCTGGTTGTAGGGCTCTGTGTAGACCACGGAAAGTGCCTGTACCTCAGTGTCTCCTCATCTATGAAATGAGGTGGGAAGAGGAAATGAGCTGGTGGGTGGGGGCGCCCAGCCTGTGCTGCGCTGCGCAGTGTCTGGGCTCAGCAGCCCAGGATCTTCAAGTTAGTATGGGCTCGGCTGTTGGCCTCTGTGTGTCCACTGGTCCTGGGTTAGCTGCCCTCTGTTTCAAGTCGTTTTCTGATTGGAGAGTGGGCCAACACCACCGGTGTCCCAGGGAGAACACCGAGGTGCTGGGATTTGAGGCTAGGCACCAAGTGACAGGCATTTATGGAATGCCCCGGTATTCCTGTGGAAGTGAGTGGTGAGCCCTCCCCCGCCCCCGCCTTTATTAAATAGTCTTATCTGCGGCGCTTTGAAGCCTCACTAAACAAAGCTGTGTGTAAATACTCCAGTGCACAAGCATGGCTCTGCAGGGTTCTCCAGCGGTGCCCTCTGGGGCGTCTGGGTGGAAGAGCTGGCCTGCTTACAGCTGGGATCCCCGCCTGGTTGGTGGCATGCTTTTCTTCATCATGCTACAGCGATGCTCCGGCCTGCAGGACCTTTCCACTTCTGTGTTGGTGCGTTCTAGGGAGCAGCAGAGCCAACTGGACTCCTGCCGCTTAGGCACTGTAGCTCTGTCTCCTGCCTGCGGAAGTTTTTCCAGGCCACTGTGCTGTGGGGGAGCCTCACCCAAATATAGACTTTGGTCAGTACCTTGGCAAGGGTGGCTTTGGCCCTACTTTGCCGACGACCTTGGGCTTTCCAGGTGTCCTGGCATTCACATTTGGGGCAAGGGTGATGTATGACAGGCGACCTAGGAAGCTGCTCAGATCATCACCATTTTCACCCCACTTGAGCACTAAAGACCGAACCCAGGATGTATGTAAGCACCCTACCACTGAGCTATATTCTCAACCTTTCGGAAAATGTTTTTATTTTTGTTTCATGCATACTAGTGTTTACCTACATATATGTAGCTGCAATACATGTGTGCCTGATGCCTAAGGAGGCCAGGAGGGATGTCTGGTCCCTGGAACTGGAGTTATAGATAATTGTGAACCACCATGTGGGTGGTGGGAACTGAACCCAGGTCCTCTGCAAGAAGAGCCAGTGCCCTTAACCACTGAGCCATCTCTCCAGTCGCATGTTTTGTTTTGTCTTTAATAATTTCTTTGAGACAGGGTCTCAGGTAGCCTGCGTTGGCCTGGAGTTCACCACGTAGCTCACAGGTCTGGAGCTTTTCATCCTCCAGCCTAGGCCTTCCATGGGCTGGGCTTGCAGGGATGAGCCATCAGCGCTAGCTAATCTGCTTTCTTCCAGGGTCCTGAACTGAGTTTCAGAAGGCACATGGGTGTCAAGAAGGGAAATGGCATTCGGTTTTGTAGCCCTCTTAGGAAGTTGCGGCTAACTGGGGTATGCCAGAGGACTGCCTTGGGGAGAGCTGAGGGCGGTCGGCATTTTCACCGCTGGTCTGTAACGGCTGGTCTGTTCCCAGCTGACCAGAGTGGGAATGTGACTCAGCAGAACTGGGAGCTGGAGTCTTGTCTAATCATCCGTGGATCTTACAAACGCTAAGATTCTTATTTAGTGACTAAATAAGAATCACTAAATAAGGACACTTGTGCTACAGTGTCCTCGCCCACACAAGTCCCCAGAGAAAACAGACTCTGTCCCCCTTTCCTGCAGGTTTGCTGTCTTGGGATCCTCCATGGCTATCCTCACTGGCCTCTTGGGCCCCTTGGCCCATGTCAGCAGAGCATTCAGCCAGCGCTACTTCAGGTAATGCTTAACATCTTGTTCTTAGAGAAGTTTCCCTGGGTAAGCCTGCCACTCTGGCTGGATCCTGTGGTGACTGGAATGGGAGAAGAAACTTCACAGAACTGTCCTGGGGTCAGCCTGAGCTGGGATTTAGCACGGGGGAGGGAGAGGACAGATGTGAGCAAAGGGTGGCCTATGATAGAAGCTGTTCATTTTCAGTCCCTGCCAGTTCCAGTTCCTTAGAGTGACAGCTCTTGATCCTGTCAAGAGGGCTTTAAAACCCCTGACATTTCAAAAGATTTCAGGTGTGTGTGTGTGTGTGTGTGTGTGTGTGTGTGCGTGCAAGTGTCAGGGTGCACATGGAGGTCAGAGGGCAACGGGCATAAACTGGTCCTCTCCACAGCATGGGTCTTGGATCAAACTCAGGTTGTTGTGTTTGGTGGCAAGCACCTTCGTGTGCTGAGCCACCTGCTGAATTTTGTTTTTCCAACCTCCTTTTACATTTTATTTTTTGTTCTTGTTGTTTTTGTTTGCCTGGTACAATAAAGTTTCCCTGTGTAGCTGTAGCAGGCCTGGACATTTCCCTGTAGACCAGGCTGGCCAACTTTTTCCCCATTGGCTTCCTGAACACTAGGGTTGCAGAGTTGCCCAAGCCGACCTTGAGCTCACTCTGGAGCCCACAGGACTTTGCACTTACCATCTTCCTGCCTCAGTCTCCCAAGTAGCAAGGATTGTATTCTTGTACCACCACGCCCAGCAAAACTGACCTTTACAAAATTACACAGTTCTTGTCAGTACACGCTTTCCTACCAAGCCATGATGGCCCCACACCAGCCACAGTGCCCTCCCCTCTGAGACGCCACTTCCCAGTTCCTCACTGCGTCCCGCAGAGGTGAACGAGGACGGCCTCTAGTGTAGCAGCTCTCACGGTAGGCCTCAGAAATGAGCTGTGAGGCAGCTAACCCTAAGACGTGATGAGCGTGGGGAAAGTGGCTCAGCAGTAATGGTGGCTGCCACCAGGCCTGGTGACCAGGGTGAGTTCCATCCCTAGGATCCACATGGCGGAAGGAGAGTGCCAACTCCCGTAAGTTGTCCTCATGCCTCCACATGTGTATGTGTGCGCACACACACACACACACACACACACACACACACTAAATAAAAATACTTTTGAATACATGTTTTTGAAAAGAACGTGATGAGATGAGTTTATAGTATAGCAGAGAGAGGTTTCGTGAGTGCTTCTTGGGTCTCAGGAGAGCTGTTAAGGGAAGATGAGGGTGCCCAGAAGGAAAGTGGGTACGGCCTGTCCAGGTCCCTAGGGAGTTTTTGGAGAAGCCCTTTGCAGCAGCAGCAGCAGCAGCAGCGGAGTGGGTTGCAAAGCGGGACAGGTCAGTCGGGCCCTCCCTAGCTTGCAGTGTGGAGTACACATCAGAGGGCGCTCTGTGGCTAAGCAAAGGAGAGACGTGGCCTAGAGGTAGAATCGCTAGTTGGGAGGCCCTGGGATTGTGCTAGAGAACCGCACACTTAGCGGTGACACCCGACTTAGGGGAGAGGGAAATCCATGGTGGCAAGACTGGATCCGCCCGTAAAACTGTTCTGTTTCTGGAAAGGAATGTTTTGGGGGTAGTGGTGCTGCAAGCTGTAGGCCCATCTCCTCCCCCGACCCCGTCTGGAGGCTGAGGCAGGGGGATGGCTTGGTCGCAGGAGTTTGGGCAACGTTGAAGATCCATCTCAAAAAAAACAAAACAAAACAAAACAAAACAAAACGAAACCCCTTTGCTAGTGTCGGAGTGGTTACCCTGACAGCTTCCAGTTTCTGCTGGGTTGTGTCAGGGCTTCCTCAGATAGAGTCCACAGCTTCCCAGACTACCAGAACAGTGACGCAGGACCTGGGGAAGCAGGTTCTGCAGGGTTGGCAGGGGTGAGGCTCTGTGGAAATGCCTTCAGCCCTCCTCGACTTTCAGAATCCAAAGGCTGGAGATGAGGTATCCCACGGAGTTTGCTGTCACAGAAAAATTGGCTTCTTGACACCGGGTAGAAGCGCTTGGTTTTATGAGAGGGTCTCACTGAGTACCACACGCGGGTCTGTGAGCTTCCTGCCTAGGCTGTCAAGTGCTAGGATCACAGGTATCCGCCAGCAAACCGTCCCAGAAGCTCTCCATTATCAGGAAGTGGGTAGTTAAGGCTTCGCAATCCCTGGTTTCTTGTTTTGGCTTCTGGGTCATACTCTGCTCAGTGTCTACATGTGTGTATATGCACGTGGCTGACATGCACCTTCTTGTCCTCTATATCCGTGCCCGGTGGTCCACAGAGAGCCATGTCACAGACTTTTTTTTCTCCTCTCCCTCCAGCACCTCTGGGAACCTTGGCGCGATCCAGAAGATGACTCGGGTGCGCGTGGTGGACAATAGCGCCCTGGGGACCACCCCGTACCATCGGCCTCCTCGGTGCATCCAAGTCTATAACAAAAGTGGGGTGGGCAAGGTGGGCGACCAGATCCTGCTGGCCATCAGGGGCCAGAAGAAGAGAGCACTCATTGTGGGGCACCGCATGCCTGGCCCCCCAATGACCCCCAAGTTTGACTCCAACAATGTGGTCCTCATTGAGGACAACGGGAACCCTGTGGGGACTCGAATTAAAATACCTATCCCAAGCAGCCTTCGCAAGAAAGAAGGAGAGTATTCCAAGGTATTGGCCATTGCTCAGAACTTTGTGTGAGCAGAGCGGCTCTGAGCGAGCAGCCATTCCTTTCACACAGTGACAATGTTTTGGAACAGAATAAATATCTTAATGTGTTTTCCTCCTGTGCTGTCTGAGCTGTGGTCATGAGGTGGGCAGCTAAAGCAGTTGAACTCTGGCCTCCTCCCTAGACTGCAGGAGCGGCCTGAGCTTTCTCTTACACAGCTGACAACCTTGGGCCTATGCAGTGACTCAACAACTTTATCTTTTCTGCTTCTGGCCTCTATGGAGTCTGCATGCATGCGGTGTGCAGGTACACATGCTGGGAGAACATTCCTACACATAAAAATTAAAAACTAATTAAAAGATACTACAGCTGGCCTGCGAGGTGGCTCAGTGGTTACAGACACTTACTGCTCTCCCAGAGGACCAGGTTCAACTCCCAGCACCTACACAGCTGCTCACAACTGTCTGTAACTCCAAGATAGACATAACCTGCAGGCAAAACACCAATGCACATAAAATAAAGGTAAATTAAAAAAAAAACAAGACACGATATTATAGCCACTTATTTTAGTATCTTCTCAGCCTCCAAGAGGCTGCTGAGGGTGGTGGGCACAGGGTCCGAGTTGCAGCTCCACCTGCCACCACCTCCTGATGTTGGGCAAGTTGGCTTATTTTTCTGAGCCTCAGTGTCCCCATAAGGTGTATGATGGTGGGGCCATTGATAAAAGATCGAAAGAGCCTATGAATACCCACAGCTGTTCCTGGCAGCAGGAAGGGCTCCACGTTGGCTGTTTCTTGTATTGCAATTGCATGTGCGAGCTCCAGGAGAACAAAGGTGAGTGAAAGGTGTGGCTCCCTCGCTCTCACCTGCTCGCTCTCTTGTCCTCCTGGCACTTAGAGTCAAGGGAGTTCACAGGAGCCCAGTAATTCCTCCGACAAATGCAATGCCCAGATGTAACAAGGGCTTACCATGAAGGGTCAGCCCGTCAGTAAGGTCAGAGCTGTCCCGGAGAAAGGGTTGCCTCAGCTGCAGTCTAAACGGACATTGTGACAGAAGCCCAAATACGGGTTACTTCCTTAAGGGGCTCCGTGCGGTGTGAACTGGGAAGGGGCAAGAGGACGACTTCTGGGCCCTGGGAGTGTGTTAGACTTAGCAGTTGCATAAGTATTTATATCTGTGAATAATTAATGAGCTGTACACTCGTCCTTTTTAAGGAGTGGAAATTTGCTAGAGAGAAAGAATGTGCATGGGCCTTGGGTAAGTACCAGGGCCTTTAACAAGTAAGCTTTTGGAGCCACTTGATAAAGACCCAGCTATAAAAAATCAGGACAGGACTGGCCTTCCATTTATTTACTTGGGGCCGCAAGGTCCGGGGAAGAAGGCTTATCTTATCCAAAGGCATTAAGATTCATGTGATAGGTATTTAGTAAAGAGGAGGAGAGTGGGTTGGCTTTTCCTTGGGGAGGAGGGTTTGAAGACAGCAGTAATCCTGCAAGATGCCACCCTGGACTGGGTCATGCTCAGGTGCTTGAAGAGGTAGGGTTGGCAGTGGGCTGATAGGATGGAGAAGGAATCCACCCGTGAACACTGATCTGGGCCCCCACTGGAGAAGCCTGAGGATCTGAGAGACGTGGTGGCAGGTGGGGAAGTGGCTGTGCCTGTGAGATGCCAAACAGCTGGGTATGGTCTTAGGTCGTAGCAGTAGCGTGCTGTGGAGACATCCAGGTCCTAGTGCTTCTCACAGTCCTTGGGGGCGCAAGTACTGGCCACGCTGCAGGTGAGGACAGTTTCAGAGGCCAAGCGGGAAACCTGGGTCTCGGGCCAGATTTCTGACTTTCTACCCATAGTCTACCCCCTAGCATCCCCCTCTCCGTTGAGGTGTGTGTTCCGGCTTCTGTCAGCTATGATCCTACAGGCTGCCATTTTGATCCTCCTGCAGACCTTGGAGTGAGGGTGGCCAGAACACAAGGAGGCAGAAACAGCTGCCTCTCCAGCCCGAGTGTGTATGACTCCTAGGTCTCCTCAGGCTAAGTCTGCCTCAAGGAATCGTGGGTATTTTGGGAGCATGCCCGTCCCTCCTAATCTGGCCTCCTATGAGGACTGGTGCAGTGTGGCTGCCATAGTGGGCTGTAGGGGTGGTCCAGCTTTGGCTGAGCACTCACCACCACCTTGCTGTTTTGTCAGTGTGTTTGCAGCCTGGCAGCTGGGATTTAGTGGGCCCTTAATTCCCTGCTGTCTCTGCAGCTTCTGGAAGGTGGACTGGCCGGGGTGGGGGCGGGGTGGATGAAGCCTCTGTCTTAGGGCAAAGGAAAAGCAGCGATTGTCCTCAGCCTGACACAACCTGCTTTCACCTGGACCTTTGTTCTTGATGGGACAGCTTGACCTGTGCTACCTCGAAGCTTCTCTGGCTGTTCTGTAGCTGGAGTTGGGCCCTCCCCTCCCTCTGCCCTGTCATGTGGTTTGGGGTGCTGGCTGCTCTGCTGTGCCCCCTCACCTGCCTCCTGGCTGTTGAAACTCACCAGTGTCCTCTGAGTGACTGAGTGTCCCCTCTGGTCTATTACAGACTTAAGCGCTCCTCCCAAGGTGTTCTGTGCTGACCACTGGAAGCCTGTGGTTTCAACACAGCCGAGTGGCCAGTGCCTGTGACGCAGGCCCCCCGTAGCGTGCTGCCCAGAATAGCCCTAGCCTTGCTGCCCTTCCAGCTGTCCTATCACTTTGCAATGGGAGATCTAATGTGTTGGCTCCTCCCCGCCCTCCATGCCCACAGCTAGTACTTTCTTTGCCCATGAAATATTTATAATCACAGATTGTGTTTCCTTAGGAGTATAAACTTGCTATTGTTTGTTCCCCTTCTGTGCCCTTAAGAAGCCACCCCTGTTGGGTTGCAGGCCTCACTCACCCTTCCAGCGATGCCACGGACTTCCCTGCAGTGTCCTTCTCTGCCGGTGTCCTGCCCACCCACGGCGTGACTCTGCCACCTTGCTGCAGAAGGACTGTGGTGGGAAAGGCTCCTAGATTGGCATCCGCAGTCGGGAACCTGTCACCGGCCAGCTGTGTGTCTCTGGGCAAGGCTCAGGCTAAAGGAGAGATGCAGCTTATCTTTTGATGGCCAGGTGCTCCGGAGGCCTGGTTGGTGGCTTCACTTCACAGATCCAGCCTGACACTAAACAAAGCCTTCACTCCGGCCACCTGCAGGATGTGCCCATGACTACAAACCTGGCCAAAGCTGCACGGTCTTTCCTGACACCCCCAGCACCATCAGCCCTGCCTCCCATGTGGCCTCAGCTTCCCCCCTTAGGCTCTCCTAGCTTTCTTCACCTCTTAGTCCCCTCATGGTCCTTGGTTAGAGAACTCTATAGAGTGTCTCGTACTGTAGTACAAGCTGGCCTGGAGCTTTCTGTGTAGACCAGGCAAGCGCTGATATCATGGTAGTACACCTGCCTCTGCCTCCCAAGTACTAACAGTACAGATGGGTGGTGCTATGCCTGGCTCAGGCTGAGAACAAATTTTGGTGGAAATTGTACTGTGTTGGAGGCAAATGAATAGCTAAACTTGTACTCCTGTCTCCCTCACTGTGTATCTTTCCTCTCTCTAATTTTGTAATTCAGCCTTCAAGAAAGAAAGGAAACTGGCATTTTGTTTTATTCTTTCCCACCTGTTTGGTTATGGACCATTGTTGGTTTCTTAACCTTTGGGACGTATTTTTGCTGAAGTGTTTTATCGAATATGAGTCATTTCCAGGGTATCTAGCCTTCCTGGGATGAAAGGGATCATGGGTTTGCTTAATACATTCAGGGCAGTGGTGACCTCTTGCCATTTGCTTGACAATATGACAGGCCATCTGTCTTCTTGGACATACTACAGGCTTTTTGAAAATGAGAAGCTGATTTTGAGGACTAGAGAGATGGCTTAGAGGTTAGGAGCAGCGGCTGCTTTTCTGGAGGTCCTGAGTTCAATTCCCAGCACCCATGTGGTGGCTCACAACCATCTATAATAGGATTGGATTCTCTCCTCCTCTTTTGAGACAGGGTTTTTCTTTTTTGTTTGTTTGTTTTCTTTTTTTAAAAATATAAAATGTTTTTAATTAACTTTTAATTTTTTATATTAATTACAATTATTTACTTTTCATCTCAGCTGTAGCCCCCTCCCTTATTCCCTCCCAACCCCTCCCTCCCTCCCTCATCTCCACCCTGCCCCTCTCTAAGTCCACTGATAGGGGAGGTCCTCCTCCACTTCCATCTGACCCTAGCTTATGAGGTCTCATCAGGACTGGCTCCTCTGTGCCCTAGCAAGGCTGCTCCTCCCTCGTGGGGTGGGGGAGGTCAAAGAGCCAGCCACTGAGTTCATGTCAGAGACAGTCAAGATAGGGTTTTTCTGTGTAGCCTTGACTGCCCTGGACTCACCTTGTATACTAGGCTAACCTCGAGATCACAGAGATCTGCCTGCCTCTGCCTCTCTGAGTGTCGGATTACAGGCGTACACAACTGCTTCCAGCTTTCTGATGCCGCCTTCTGTCATGCAGGCATACATGCAAATGGAGAAGTCATATACATAAACAATGAATCTTTTTTAAAAAACTGATTTGGAGAATTTCAAAAGAGCCCTTGCATAATTGGGATACGGTTGGGTATTATGAAACCTGGAGTGGGCCAGTGATTGAGACCTAATATTTACATGTCAAATAGAGACAACCCTTGCTCACTCAGGATGGAGGGGCCAGCTGGCCATTCATTACCTGAGTCCTGCCCACTCCTGCTGCAGGCTTCCTGTTGATTCTGTCTTGCTGCCTGAGCTTGGAGCTGCCTGGCATAAGAAAGGGGAGGGGGCTTCTTCCATAGATGCTAGTCTTAGCACTGTGTACCATACCTGGCCTCTGGTGGATTTTCAGGGCTGGGGTGGACCGTACTGCCTTTTCAATGCCTTCCTGGCTAGCCACAGGTGATGTCCAGAAAGGGGTGGACACATCAAAGCCAGGGAGTGAGCATGCATAAATATGAATGTTACCAGTGTTACATTTGTAACAAGCATTTTTCTGAATCTGCTGCCAGCCACCGTTCCAGGGTGAGGGGAAGGAGAATGCTTAAATTGAGGTTTTAGGGTTCTTTGTAGAACCTCTTTCTCCAGGACAGGATCCTGTAATTATAGATAGTCTGTGGTTCCCCAGCCCATAGGCATCCTTTATATTTAAGAGTGTGTGTGTTTATTTTGCTACACATAAAAATTAAATTTAGTCCTATTCTCTTCATAGGATTGTATATAGTTCTTAAAAATATTTGTTTATTTTTACTTCATGTTTATGAGAAGCCAGAGGAGGCGTCTGATGCCCTGGAGCTGGAGTTACAGGTGTTGGAAGCTGTGGGTCCTCTGCGAGAGCCCTTCACTGACAGAGAAACTGAGAGGGGCAGCTTACAGGCAGGAAAGGCCTCCTCTGGCTCGTGGTCTGAGGCCTCGGCCAGAGGCGCCATCACTTTGAGGTCTGTGATGAAACACAGCAGGCCGTGCACAGCTCACAGGGGCAGAGAGAGGAAGGGGTTAGCATCCCACCTTCCCCGGCAAGCACGTGCTCCCCTCCCCGTGACCTACGTTCCCTCCCAAACTCTGCCAGCAGCTGGGACCAGGCCTTTACACATGAACCCGTGAGGACAGTTACGATCTTAGTCACACTGCTGCTTTTAGTCCGGGAGGATTTAGAGTTTTCCACTGCGACTTCACACTCGGGGCCTGGGATGGAGCTCAGCTGGCAGAGTGCTTGGACAAGCGTGGTGGCACAAGCCTACAGTCCCGGCACTCAGGAGGAGGTGGAGGTGAGAGGATCAGGAGCTTAAGGTCATCCTTGGCTACACAGTGAGTTTGAAGCCAGCCTGCGCTACGTGAAGCCCTATTTTAATTTTTTTCCCTTTTAAATCCAATTCTCAGAGATGTGGGGCTGCATGGCTTTGTGGCAGTCAGATGAGTTTATTTTTGTTTATTCAGAACAGAGCTGAAGTAAGCTTACCATCCTTCACTATGACAATGAAGGTGTCAGGTGTCATGGCTAAAGAGGTCTCATGTGAAGATAGCAGCCTTTGTTCCCTGTTCCCTACGGCCGGGCAGCACAGGCTTGGGGGACTGGCTTCCTGGCCACCTCACTGCTTTCTCTTCCACTTCTCCAGTACCGAGCACTTCCTTATCTAGACCCCTGTGACTTCTACACAACACCATATCCTGTCCATATCCCTGCCCTGTCCGTACCCCACAGTGCTTTTGTCCAGGGCCTTGTAATGATTGGTCTCACTTGTCAACTTGTTGAGATCTGGACTCACCTGGGAGACAGGTGGCTGGGCATGCCTGCGGTAGGGGATTATTTTGATTAGGCTAATTGACATGAGAAGGCTGTCCACTGCAGGCTAAACTGTTTCCTGGGCTGGGAGCCTAGACTGTAGAGCTGGACGGCATCATTCTCAATTTTCCTTTCCTTTCCTTTCCTTTCCTTTCCTTTCCTTTCCTTTCCTTTCCTTTCCTTTCCTTTCCTTTCTCTCTCTCTCTCTCTTTCTTTCTTCCCTTTTGGTTTTTTGAGACAGGGTTTCTCTGTGTAGCCCTGGCTGTCCTGGAACTCACTCTGTAGACCAAGCTGGCCTCCAGTTCAGAGATCCACATGCCTCCCTCTGCCTCCTGACTGCTAGGATTAAAGGTGTATGTCACTGGTCCCAGTGATCTGGCAAAATGGGTAAAGACACTGACCAAATTAAACCTGACAACCTTAGTTGGAGCCCTGGAAGCCACATGGTAGAGAGGGGAACCCTGCATGTTGTCCTTTGACCTGCACACAGACATGCACACATTAAATGAATAAATAAATGTAAAAAGAAGTAAGTGAGTAAGTAAATAAATAAATGTAAAAGAAGATTAAAGACAACTGAGCTTGGTGGCTCCTGTAATCCCAGCACTCTGGGAGGCAGAGGCAGGTAGATCTCTGTTGAGTTCGAGGCCAGCCTGGTCTACAACCCAAGTCCAGGACAGCCAAGGCTACACAGAGAAACCCTGTCTAGAAAAACAAAAACAAACAAACCAAAAAAAAAAAAAAAAAATTAAAGAGGACTAGAAAAATGGCTCATCAGTTAGCTCCTTCTGCTTTTCCAGGAGACTCAAGTTCTGCTCCCATCACCTAGGTTGCATGGCTCACAGCCACCTTATCTTTGGCTCCATGACATCGATGGCCCCTTTTCCCTTCCTGCATGGTGCTTCTTATACCCCTGTGGAGTTTGTCAACCCTGGGTACAGGGTCAGCTTCTGTCCTGTTCACTATCGCTCTATCAGATATTCAAAGCCACCTAGAGCTCCACGTCAAGATGAGGGCAGAAGGATGGCTCAGTGGCTAAGAGCACTGGCTGCTCTTAAAACAGATGTGGTTTCAGTTCCTAACACACGGTGGCTTACAGCCTCTGCTAACTCTGATTCTGGGGGATCCAGTGTCCTCTTCTAAACCCTGAGAGAACCAGGAGTGAAGGTGGAATGCATGCACGCAAGCCAAACATTCAAAATAAAATGCACAACTCTTTAAAAAAGAGAAAGGTTAGGGCTCTCAATTTGTTTGTATTATTTATTCGTGTTTGTTGAGACAGGGTCTCTTGTAGCCCAGGCTGGCTCTAAATGCCCTAAGCAACTCAGGATGACCTTGAACTTCTGATCCTCTTGCTTCTAATTCCCCAGGGCTAGGATTACAGGTTTGTATCTCTACACCTGGCTTTTGGGCTTTCAATTTAAGAGTCTCCATACAAGGGTCTAGCACAGGGTTGACGGAATAAGCACCCGTGCCGGGCAGGGCTGGCCAGTTCCAAATAGATTCTTACCCCCACAGACTTCACCCACACTGGCTAGGTGCCTCAGGTTTCCTATTCCTGAGGTGACTTCCTGTGCCAAGTCTAGACTGATAACCCAGTTAAACTGGAGTCTGCATTCACGTGTAGAGAATCGATGTGTTTCTTGGAGAGAACCTTAGATGATGTGACATTTTGGCTTTAACTCTGATGTCTATTCCGGGAGTAGGTATCAAAAAGGAGCATTTAACCGAAAGCAACTCTCTTCTCTCTCTTCTCCTCTCTTTTGAGACAAGGTCTTACTTACTACGTAACCCCGGCTGGCCCAGGAGTCATTTAGTAGACCAGGCTAGCCTGGAATTTACCGAGATCTGCCTGACTACGCCCTGAGTTCTGGGAGTAAGGGCATACTCTGCCCTACCCTTCCATAGTTCATCTTGAAAAATAAATAAATAAATAAAGGATTGAGGTGGCACATGCCTCCCCAGTACTCGGGGAGGCAGAGGCAGGAGCATCTCTGTGAGTTTGAGGACAGCCTGGTTGACAAAGCAAGTCCAGGATAGCCAAGGCTACACAGAGAAACCCTATCTTGAAAAAAAAAAAAGGTGTGTGTGTGTGTGTGTGTGTGTGTGTATGTGTGTGTCTAGTGCCAGTCCATGCCACCAGACATGGAAGAGGAAATGTTTCAGGAGTCATTTCTCTCCTTTTCACCATGTGTATCCCAGGATTGACCTCAAGTCTCCAGGCTCTGAGACAAATGCCTGTATCCCCTGAATCGTGTGGCTCTGCCTTAGTCTTTTGAGACAAGGTTTCATGTAGCCCAGGCTACATGAAACATGCTGGTTTTGTAGCCAGGGATGACCTTGAATGCCTCCTGACCTCTGCATCTACCTCCTAAGTGCCTGGTCACAGGGCTTCAGCACTGCAGCTGCTGGTCCTGCTTCCACACTGTTTCCTATGCTCTGTGCTTGCAGTTGCACAGAAGCTGCTCTGACCAAGTGTCCACAGTGGTGGGAAAGAGGATTACAAGATGGCCAATGGGTCACTTGCTTCTGGGAGAGTGTCATGTCAGGCTGGGTGAGGGTCTGTGTCTCACGTGGATGGGAGGGAGGATGGGGACTTAAGCCGACTGTGTTTATATGGATTTTTGGAAGTTAGTCAGGAGTATCAGGCTCAGGCAGGGGGCAGACAGGAAACAGAAATAAAGAGTTACACCTAAGGGAAATGACATTATGTACCACAGATTAGATTCAGTGTTCTTCAGTTCCCAGAAAGGTGTGTGTGTGTGTGTGTGTGTGTGTGTGTGTGTGTGTTTTCACAGGTGATGGTCTCGATAAATAGCTCTGGCTGGCTTTGAACTTGCTGTAATCTTCCCGCCTTAGCCTTCCTGTTGCTGGGGCTAGAGTCCCATGCCACCATGCCTGGCTGCAGGATGTTGTGCACGGACAAGGATTCTCAACTTCCTCCACCTTCTTTTTCCTCTTGTCTCTACCCAGAAGGTTGTGGAATAAACAAGTTTATTGACAAACTAAAGCTGACTGTTTTCATCTTTAAAAAAAACAAACAAACTTGTTTTATTTTATATGTGTGTATGCGTGCGTGCATACGCCTGAGTGTGTGTATGTGCGCCCTGGGAGGCCAGAAGAAGCATCAGTGAAGACTGACAGAGCGTCAGGGCCAGTCAACTCCCAGAACAAGGTAGGGGTCCTTGTTTCCTGAGCTGGAGGCTCAGCCTCGGCCCCACCTGCTGGATGGCATGTCGGGTCGCTTGCCTGGTCACCACCAGGGCCTTGGTTTTCTGCCCAGACCTGCTTTCCCTTGACCATCCCAGCAGCTGGCTCTAGCCAGCTTCCCCCGCTGATAACTTTCGAGTTGCTTTGAGGTTAGTTCTGATACTCTGTTTCGGTTTCATAAATGGCTTGCCCCTGCTCCCTTTAAAATTGAGATGGGGTGGGAGGGCGGCAGACTGTGGTGGCACACGCCTTCAATCTCAGCACTTGGGAGACAGAAGTAGGCGTATGTATCTCTGTGAGTTCGAGGCCAGCCTGGTTTACAAAAATGAGTCCAGGACAGGCAAGGCTACACAGAGAAACCCCGTCTCGAAAAACCCAAACAAACAAATAAATAAGCAAACTAATCAATTTAAAAAATAAAATTGAGGCGGGGTCTAATGTATAGTAGGCAAACTTGACTGTGTAGTCCATAATAACCTTTGACTTTTGATCACCCTGTCCCTACATGCTAAATACAGGGATTACAGGCATGCTCCCGTGCCTGGTTTATGTGGTGCTGGGGGCTTCACTCGTGCCAGGCGAATACTCCAGGAATCACCTCCAGCCCCAAATTCTGCCCTTCTAGAGAAGCCACTACCCCTCCTTCTAGAACTCCACACACCCATTTTTCCTCCACTCTAGGGCCCTGCATCTTTGCATGCTGTGTTTCTATGAGAATCCAGCAGCATCCTGCACCACCAGTTCCTGGGACGAGAGGCCACACCTCCGCCACCTGGAGCTAAAGACTGAGCACCTAGCATCTATGGAGCAGGGAGGAGAAAGCAGTCTATGGATGAAGGTGTCGTGCTGTTGTGGCATTTTGCATCTTGTCCTCCCAGTGGTCCTCTCATCAGTACTCTGTGATTGTTGGGTGCCAGACTTAGGAGAGAGCACCCAGGCAGACCAGAGCTCGGGGACTACCAAGCAAGTGGCAGGCTGGGATTCCAAATTGGGACCGTCTGACCTCACAGCTCCTGCTCTTTCAGCTGCACTGGCCTGTGCTGAAGGTATTTCTTGGTAAGGTGCCCTCCCCGGCAATTAAAATTGTTTTCCAGAAGCATCCTTTGGATGACCACCAAGATATTTGCAGTTGCTTCCGGTTGCCTCTTACATTATCTTCTCTTAGCCTAACTAAGGTTGAGCTTCCCCCTGGAGGCTGCCTGCCTGCCCCCCTTACCAGCTCTGCTTCTTGTCATTTCACACTTGCATCTACTATACCTTGCATCTACCAAGGAAACGGGCCCTATGCCGTCCTGGGGCCTGCGCCCTGGGCCTGCTCACCACAGTGCTCCCAGGACCCAGCAAGGGATGGTTTCTCCACATCTCTTGAACAAATAACCAGATGAAGAGTGTGAACCTTCTCCCACACCAGTGATAGTCTCTTTCTGTCTCCCAAGCCCCATTCCTTCTCTCTGTAAATCTTGGGCTGTGGAAGCCCATGTTAGGTGCTGGGTGAGCGGTTCTGTTCCGTGGTCCCTGCAGTAGTGGGGTGCATTTAACTCTACTCAGGAACCTCGCGTTCATTCCTTCTTTCTGCTGCTCCATCCCTAGGATTTCTGCTTTTTTTTTTTTTTTTTTTTTTCTCCTTAGACATGGTTTTTCTGTGTATCTTTGGTTGTCTTGGAACTCACTCTGTAGACCAGGCTGGCTTCGAACTCCCAGAGATCTGTCTGCCTCTGCCTCCTGAGTGTTGGGATTAAAGGCATGAGCTACCACCATCCGGCTGTATTTCTGCCTTTAATTCCCAGTAAGAGTCCTGAAGAGCTTCCAGGAAGTGCCATGGTTAGGAGTGTCCTTTCCTGTCAGAAGAGGAGACTGATCATTCTATGGAGTTCCTGCTCAGATTTCTCATCAATGAAGTTCTGTTCAGCAGACACTTACAAATTCCAGGCTGGGTGTCTTAAAATAGTCCCTCAGGACCTGCCCTGTCCCTTTCCACACTGCTCTGTATTAGAGAGTCTGAGCAGGAGCTTGGAGGACAGGAAGAGAGAAGGCTGGAACCTCTGTCACTGGCTTCTTTTCCCCTTCAGGGCTGCCACAGCCCTGATCATGTCACAGCTACTCTACAGACAAGTGTCTGCATTGCCCAGGGTCTGGGCCCCAGGGCCGGGCAGTACCCATAATGGCCCACATCTTTGAAATCACTTCTTTTGAGCCCAGCTGTTGCCTGCTCTGCTCTTGCCTGATTCCAGCATTCATCAGGAGCTTCTGAAGAAGCTCCTGGGAGGGCCTTCCCTGTCCCGTGAACGTTCTCTTCTGTGACAGTGTCAAGATGCCATCGAGAGCAGCCACCAACCTGGGAGAACAAGGAATGCTGGAAAGGATGGCCAGAGCTGGGAAGACAAGTCAGACAAGTGACAGGTGAGGTGAGAACACGCTCAATTCCAGCCAAAGCCACAGATGGGACGGCCACAGATGGGACAGCCACAGATGGGACAGCCACAGATGGGACAGCCACAGATGGGACGGCCACAGATGGGACGGCCACAGATGGGACGGCCACAGATGGGACGGCCACAGATGGGACGGCCACAGATGGGACGGCCACAGATGGGACGGCCACAGATGGGACGGCCACAGATGGGACGGCCACAGATGGGACGGCCACAGATGGGACGGCCACAGATGGGACGGCCACAGATGGGACGGCCACAGATGGGACGGCCACAGATGGGACGGCCACAGATGGGACGGCCACAGATGGGACGGCCACAGATGGGACGGCCACAGATGGGACGGCCACAGATGGGACGGCCACAGATGGGACGGCCACAGATGGGACGGCCACAGATGGGACGGCCACAGATGGGACGGCCACAGATGGGACGGCCACAGATGGGACGGCCACAGATGGGACGGCCACAGATGGGACGGCCACAGATGTGACAGCCACAGATGGGATGGCAAGTGAGCGAGCTGTACTGAAACCTGCCTGCCGCTTGTGGTTCCTAGCGAGCGGCAGTGAGCCGGTGAGCCCGCAGAGGCAGGCCTGTGGTCTGCCCGAGGGCTGCAGCTTTGACCCACTGTTGCGGCCTTTATGCTCATGGCTTCTTGCCCCAGTGTACTTAAGACAGTGGTCCTTGCAGGGCTAGAACTCACGTGTGCACATTCACGCGCGTGCACACATATATGTAAAGGAAGAAAGACAAGCAGGGATGGCGACACACTCCTGCGGACCCCGGCACTCTAGAGGTGGAGGCAAGAAGTTCAGGAGTTCAAGGTCATTCTCAGCCACCTAGGATGTTCAAGGGCATCCTGGACCACAGGAGACCTTGTCCCAAAGGGGTGGGGGAGTAAGATAGGGTGGGAATAGGCATTTAGCGGTTTAAGGAGACTGGACATTGAGGAGTCACGTTAGGCATCCAAACAGGTGGTGGAGAGCTGAGATTGTTGTAGAGGTACTTTACAGGACAGGAGACCACGTCTGAGGGACAGCACAGAAGTTAGGCAGGAAGTGTGGCCAGATCAGGGGTGACTGGCACAGCCTGGGCTGAGGTGGACGGCTTGCCTCTGGCACCTCTTTCTGCTGTATCATCTGTGGAGAGGTCTGGACTGCCCACTGTGATCCTTTCACTGAGGAGCAGCCTCTCCTTTGGGCTGTGGCCTCTAAGTCAAGTGTACCCATGCGCCTGACCATACTCCGGCCTTCAGCACACAGGGGAGGACTTCAAAATGGCAGGAGGTGGGCTGTAGAGGCAGCTCAGCGGTTAAGAGCACAGGCTGCTCTTGCAGAAGACCCGGATTCGATTCCCAGCACCTACACTGTGGTTCACAATCATCTGCAACTCCAGTTCCAGGGTACCTGATGCCCCTTTCTGGCCTCCAAGGGCCTCAAGCATGCATATGACATGTAGACACACATGCAGAAAAACACTCTAACATAAAATAAAATGTATAAATCTAAATTTAAAACATTAAAAAGAGCCAGGCATGCTGGCACATGCCTTTAATCCCAGCACTTGGGAGGCAGAGGCAGGTGGCTTTGTATAAATTTGAAGCCAGCCTGGTCTACAGAGTTCCAAGACAGTCAAGGGTATGCAAAAAAGAAAGAAAGAAAGAAAAGCTGAGGGTAGAATTTGGTGTGGGTCCACCTTAGGCCCTGCCTGGGGTTAGGGACAGACTCCCACAGAGTACAGGATCTTGGGAGACAGATGGAGGAAGGGAATCCTCTGATACTAGATTTGAGAATGTTTCGAGGCAAAGAAATCTACTTGGCCCAAGGCCTGGGAGATCTGAGTGAGAGATTTTAGAGGCAGCAGGACATAGGTGGTACTTCAGTTCAATAGCATGCCTAGGGAGAAGGGGAGAGAGAGGCACGGTGAGCCAAGGGCAGAGATGAGCGGCAGGAGAGGGAGCGGAGTGAGGACGGAAGAAGTGGAGACCTGGCAGGGGGAGGTGAGACTTTTAAGAGGAAGTGGGCAGGAGCTGGACAAATGGCTTAAAGGTTAAGGGCATTGGTTGCTCTTCCAGAGGTCCTGGGTTCAATTCCCAACACCCATATGGCAGCTCATAACTCTCTCTAGGGGGATCCGACATTCTCAAGCACACAGACGCACATGCAGGCAAACAACAATCAATGCACACAAATAAAAATAAACACATCATAAAAAAAAAAAAAGAGGAAGTGGGTAACCTCATCGGGCACA
Source organism: Meriones unguiculatus (assembly GCF_030254825.1). NCBI lineage: Eukaryota > Metazoa > Chordata > Mammalia > Rodentia > Muridae > Meriones > Meriones unguiculatus. Next base: position 37,388,530 of record NC_083363.1, on the reverse strand, counting down.
AGACTGCAGAGGGACAGAGAAGGGACCACAGATTGTCACTGGTGAGAGTGCTGGGGTCAAGGCAGCCTGTGGTATTGGGGGAAGGGGTGGGGTCAGCCATGGTTCCCACAGCTGTCTGAGATTGTGCACGCAGCTTGGCTGAGAAGGGCAGGAGAGGGGGCTTGTAGTGAGAAGTCAATAAAAGAGTTGGGGAGACACGAGCAACTTCTTGTGGGTGGATGGGCTCTTATGGGGGGGGTGCTAGGCGGTAGATCACTTCATAAAGTACTTTGTAAAGTACTTGCCTTGTGAGTGTTGGACCTCAGTTTGGTTCCCAGCCCCCTGTTAAAAAGCCTTGCCTAGTGGAACACGCTTGTCATCACAGAGCTGGAGAGGCAGAGGCAGGCAAATCCCTGGGGCTCGCTGGCCACAGTCTAGCCAATCATTGAGTTCTAGGTACCAGGGAAAAACCTTGTCTCCAAAAACAAGGTGGAGTAATGTCATCTTGAGAATGACAGCTGGAGCTGGGTGTGGTGGCGAATGCCTGTCATCCCAGCACTCTGGGAGGCAGAGGCAGGTGGATCTCCGGGAGTTTGAGGTCATCCTGGTCTACAGAGTGAGTCCAGGACAGCCAAGCCTACACAGAGAAACCCTATCTCTAAAACAAAACAACAAAACAACAAAACAACAAACAAAAACGAATGACAGCTGAAGTTGACCTCTGGTCCCCTTCTAAGCATCACACACAAACACACACATACACAGAGAGAGAGAGAGAGAGAGAGAGAGAGAGAGAGAGAGAGAGAGAGGAAAGAGAGAGACAGAGTCCTCCTGATGCCCCACGGTGGCCCCCTGGTAAGGGATTAAACACAGGAAGTGCTAGAAGGCCACATTTTTAGTCAGAGCGGTCCCAGTGATAGCCTGTGTTTCATTCCCAATGCTCTCAGTGTGTGTGTGGAGGGATGCACTTGGTGAAACTGACCCTCTGCGAGGAAGTAGAACAAAATGCCTGGAGTGATAGGGACCCCAGGAGGGGCAGAATCAAGAGCTTCTCTGGCTCGGACTGGGGGGATGCTTTAAAATTATTGTGATTATCATCATTATTGTTGCCGTGTGTGCCATGCTGCATGAATGCAGGCCAGAGAACAACTTTCAGGGTTCAAATCTTCCCTCCCACTGTGGTGTCTGGGGATCAAACTCAAGCCTTCAGGCCTGCGAGGCTGACTGAGGCACCTTGCCAGCTCAGGAGGATGCTGTCTGATGCTGACCTTGGACTGTATCACGGGTCCTCTCTCTTCACTGTTAGCGGTTCTCTGTCCTGTGAGGCTCGGCGGTTGTAGGAGCACTCGTCACGGTTGCTGCTTGTGGTTCCCTAGAAGCGTGTACTCTATTTCCTTTCCTTTTCCCAGGGGACTGCCAAGGCAGGCTCTGTCCACATCGCTGTAGCCCTGTGCCACAGACGTCAGAGTTGAAGCCCTGGGGTCGGGGTGGCGTGTGTAAGATGCCGGGCGGAGTCAGGGTAGGTCTGGGCTGCTCAGCGCTCTGCAGTGTGGCCCTAAGGCAGTGGAGATTGATGGAGGAGGACCCAGCAGAGGGGGGAAGATGCAAGGGAGCATGGGAAGGCGAAAGGGGGCTCTATTCCCTGAGCTGGGGAGACAGCTGGGCCAATTGAGGGCAGTTAGGGAGGTGCGCACATGTGCTGATTGTCTTGGTTAGGGTTTTTATTGCTGTGAAGGGACACCATGATCACGGCAACTCTTACAAAGGAAAGCATTTTTAAAGGGTCTTTAAAAAAAGATTTATTTATTATTTATACAGTATGCTGCCTGCATCCTAGATGCACCATCATAGATGGTTGTGAGCCACCATGTGGTTGCTGGGGATTGAACTCAGGACCTTTAAGGAAGAACATCCAGCACTCTGAGCCATCTCTCCAGCCCCCAGGAAAACATGTAATTGGGGCTGGCTTAGAGCTTCAGAGGTTTAGTTCATTATCATCATGAGGGAAATGTGGAGGCATGCAGGTGGACACGGTGCGTGGAGCTGAGAATTCTCTGTCTTGATTCTCAGGCAGCTGAAGGCCACTGAGCATAGCTTCACCGGGCATAGACTGAGCTCATGAAACCTCAAAGCCTGCCTCCACAGTGACACACTTCCTCCAGCAAGGCCACACCTACTCCAACACGGCCATCCCTGTGGCCGAGCATTCAAACATGAGTCTACGGGGGCTGTACCACACCAGGTATGTTTCAGAGCACAGAGCACAGGAGGATTGAAGTGAAATTAAGGCCAGCCTGAACTATACTATAAACTCAAGCCTAGCCTGGGCTACATAGCAAGACCCTATCTCAAAACAAAAACAAAACAAAACAAAAACCCCCAGAGGGCTGGAAAGATGGTTCAGTGGTTAAGGCACTGTCTGCTCTTCCAGAGGACCCAGAGAATCAATCAATCAGGATTGATTCTCAGCACCATACAGTAGCTCACAGCTATCTGTAACTCCAGTTCTAGGGGAATACAGTGCCCTCTTCTGGCCTATTCCTGAGTTCACTACCAGACCTGGCTTTATCATCCTCATTTAAAACTAGCTACTTATTTTATTAGAGAAGTTTTTTGAAGCTGGGCTGTCATGGCCCATGCCTTTAATCCCAGCACTCGGAAGGCAAAGGCAGGTGGATCTGTATGAGTTGGATGCCAGCCTGGTCTACAAAGTGAGTCCAGGACAGCCAAGGCTACACAGAGAAACCCTGTCACACACACACACACACACACAAAAAGACATGATTTTTCTGTGTAGCCCTGGCTGTCCTGGAACCTGCTCTGTAGACCAGGCTGGCCCCCACCTCGCACAGATCCACCTGCCTCTGCCTCCCAGACTGCAGAGATTGAAAGGTGTGTGCAGCCACTGCCCATCCTGATTTTTTTTTCATACAATATATTTTGACAATCTTTATTTTCCTCTTCCAACTCTTCCCAGATCCTCTCCCTATACCACCCAACTTCACGTTCTTTTTCTCTCTCTCCCCCAGCCCCATTTTCAGCAGTGAGAATTAGGAATGTGTTAAGTGGTCAGTAGGTCAGGCCCTCTTGTGCCACTACTCTGCAGTGGTTCCGAGAAAGGACGGCGTAAGCATTAACAGACACAACGTCCAGGATGTCTGACTGAGGGGGAGTTACTCACATAGGATAAACAGTTTGCTTACACTGAATGAACCAAAGTGAAATCACTCAGCAGTATTACTTAATTCTTACAGCTGTGGAAAGGCGTGTGCATCCGCATATAAAAAGCGCCGCACGGCAGCTCCCAAACTGCCAGTAGCAGGAATTCCTTAGGGAGAGGAGGACCGGGTCTTAGGTAGAATAGTCGTATTGATGGCATTGTCTGTGTCTGTCTTTGTGTGGTTCTAAAGACCTAAAGACAGGCACATTGCGCATGCTAGGTGAGTACCACCCAGCTACATCCCTAGTCTTTATTTTGTTTAATTTTATTTTAACTGAAAAACTTAATGATTCATTTATTTATTGTTTGTTCGTTTGTTTGCGTGTAAGTCTGTATGAGAGTGCCAAGTCTCCTGGAATTGGAGTTACAGCAGTTGTGAGCTGCCGTGTGGGTGATGGGAATTGAACCTGATTCTCTGGTTCAGCCCTTATTTTGTTTGTTTGCTTTCTTGTTTTTGGAGACAGGGTTTCTCTGTGTAGCCTTGGCTGTCTTGGACTTTGTAGACCAGGCTAGCCATGAACTCACAGAAATCCGCTTGCCTCTGCCGCCCTCATGCTGGGATTAAAGGCATGTGCCACCACTGCCCAGCTTTGTTTTATTTTTTTTAATGACTTATTTATTTGTATTTTATGTACATTGTTGCTTCGCCTGCATGTTTGTCTGTGTGAGGGCATCGGATCCCAGGACTGGAGTTTTAGACATCTGTGAGCAGTCATGTGGGTACTGGGAATTGAACCAAGGACCTGTGGAGCAGACAATGCTCTTAACCAGTGAGCTATCTCTCCAACCCCTGATTTGCTTTCTAAAATTATTTTATTTATTCTTTTAGTGTGGGGGCAGGATGCATAGATCATGGCATGGAGGTCAAAGGACAACTTGGAGGAACTGGGTCTTTCCTATCATCATGCGAGTCCTGGGAATTGAACTCAGGTCTTTAAGCTTGACAGCAGGAATTTTTTTTTTTTTTTTTGAGGTAGAATCTCACTGTGGAGCCTAGGCTGATCTCAAACTTGAGATCTTCTGCTCTGCCTCCACAGTGCTGGAATTATAAGCCCATGATGCCACACCTGGCAGTATTTTAATAATAATAATAATAAATTCATTTTTTTACATCTCGTGTATGTATGAGTGCCCTCACGTGTGTCTGTGTACCACATTCATGCATGGTGCCCTTGGAGGCCAGAAGAGAGCCTCTGATCCCTTAGAACTGGGAATGTAGGCAGCTTTGAGCTGCCATGTGGGTGCTGGGAACTGAACCTGGGTCCTCTGTAAGAGCAGTAAGTGCTCTTAACTGCTGAGCCATCTCTCAGACCCATGAGTTCTTTAATTTTTTAAGAAGGAGAATGCATCCATGTATTATTTATGAACTTACAGCCAATTTTTAAAGTGCAGTGTTTACACCGGGCGTTTGAGAGAAGGAAGGGGATAGGATTCTGAAGGGAATGCTGCAGACTGGGAGAACCACTTTCTCTCCCACAAGCTGGCATTCCAGTCCTGACATGACAATGACCTGACAGCAACCTCAGGCCAACGCCTCTAACTCTGAGCTCCCAAGCACTTATTTGTGAAGTAGAGATGGCAGTGGTGATCTCCAAGGGCCCGGTGACAAGGCAGGCCAGAGCAAAGATCTATCACAAAGTAGGTGTCTGATCGATCCTACCCACGGTTGCTCTTTCAGCTTTCACCCCTACAGTATTTGAGTTTTCGTTGAGTGACAGTTGAGTTAAGGACTTTGAGACTGAGTCTGGTTCCAGCCAAGGACTTCTGCAGGGAAGCTGGGCTGGGGAAGTCGGAGATGCTGTTGGCAGAGGCCAGGAGCGGATGCTGCTTACTTCCAAGTTATACGGTGGGATTCGGAGGGGCTATTTAATCTGGCAAGCAGAACTGGCAGGCACTGAGCACTTGAGAGGGGTAAGGTAAGGAAGAGCTATGGGGAAATTCAGAAAGCTGGGGTAGCTCTGAGGCCCATGGCATTCACTGGCCAGCATTGGCTTGGTGAGTACTCCGCTGCTGGGTACCAGGAGGACCAACAAAGAGGGCGGGAGTCTGTTTTATACATGTCAGACGATCTTCACAGAGGCTGCAGGGCCAGTGGCTCTGGATCTCCCTAAGGCTTAAGCCAGGAGGATTTGAGCCAGGTTTGGCAAGAAGGGTGCCGGCACGTGGAAAGATGGTTGGCCTTCCTGTGTATTTGACATTAGGGAATGTCCTGTAACCATGTCGTTCTTTGTCCTCTTGAAACTGGGTGATGGGGGTGTGTGTGAGGATGCTCAGGGCTGGGCTGTTGGTGCGGGAGGGTGCCTGGGTACCCGTGTGCAAAAATGTGAGGTGCCCACGGAGGACTACATATACCCTTAGCAATAAGACCTTAAAAGTAAGAGGGGAGAGTAAGAACCAGGAAAGTCCTGTCTTAGTTGCTTTTCCTGTTGATGTGCCAGGATACTCTGACAAACGCAACTTAATGGAAAAACTTACCGGAACTTATTGTTCAAGGTAGGCACAGTAAAGAAGCTGAGAGCAAGAGCGAGCTGTTGTTCTGCTCGCTTCCTTGCGTTATACAGTTCGAGAGCCTCTGCCTAAGGAATGAGTCCGCCCACAGTAGAGATTGGTCGGGCTAGTACCACTAACTTAAGCAAGATCATGCCCCAGTGTGTACCCAGAGGCCCAGGCGATTCTAGATTTTTGTCAAGTGGCGAACACTCGCTATCACAAACACTAAAAACGAGGGTCGGCTGTGGTAGCACGTGGTCTTAGTCCAGCAGCCCTCAGGAGGTCAAGGCAGGTCAATCTCTTGTGAGTTTGTGTCCAGCGTGGTCTCCATAGTGAGATCCAGGCTAGCCAGGGCTACATAGTAAAACCCTGTCTTTGGAAACAAAAAAAGTAGTAAGAATAAAGCAAAAACAAACAAATAAACGCACTTGGTTTACAGGAACATATGGGCGGGAGTGAGGACCTGGGTGAATGAACCACAGCAATGACTTGGGCTTCTCTTGACTGCTGGGAGGGGACGTCGAGCCGGTAGCCAAATTTCTGTGCACATTGCGCCCTCTGTCGGATGTAAGTGCTCACAGCAGACGGGTCCTGGAACCCAAGTGCGACCTTGGCTTCCTGACCGCCCGGAGTGGCTGTGTGTCCCCACGCCTTCCCTCGTTTTCCCAGTAGAGTTGCAAAGCGAGAGCCACGACAGAGCAATCTCAGGTAATCTGGCCATCAGGACTGCGGCTGCCGCTTGTGCAGAGTCGGGGAGGGTTCCCCAGGCTAGCCCCATCCCAGCCGATATCCTAGCCAAAGCCTACTTTGGCAGCTGGCACAGGCCTCTGGGGGTGATGGGAGCGGAAGCTGGACTCAGGTGCCACATCTCCCCACACAGCTCTCGATTCTGGCAGGTAACAAACATCTGGCGGGGAGAAGGCACTGGGGTGTGGGTGTATCGCTGAGGAAAACCATGGGTCCTGACACCAGACCAAAGTGGACAAGCCTGTCATGCCTCAGTTTCCCTCCTTGGAACACTGGAGTACCTATTTTATAGGGATATTGTCAAAGTAATGTACTTTTTTTAAACATATTTTTAAATTCTTTATTAATCACACTTTATTTACTTTGTATCCCCCTGTGGTTCCTGATCCTTCCGTCCCAATCCCTCCCTTCCTCCACCCTCTGCATGTATGCCCCTCCCCAAGTCCACTGATAGGGGAGGACTTCTTTTCCTTCCTTCTGATTCTAGTCAATTAGGTCTCATCAGGAGTGGCTGCAGTGTCTTCTTCTGTGGCCTGGTAATGCTGCTTCCCCCTCAGGGGGAGGTAATTAAAGAGTAGGCCAATCAGTTCATGTCACCCCTCCCTTAGGGTGTGTGCGTGTATCTTCCTTCCTTACCACCTGTCTGTCAGCCAGGTGGTCAAGGCAGCGTGACCGGCATGAATGAGTCTCATCACAGGAAATGGCGGTGCTCGGTCCTGGGCACCTTAGTGACTGATATGGGAGGCCCCAGCCTATTGTGGGTGGTGCCACCCCTGGGCTGGTGGTCCTGGGGTCTATAAGAAAGCAGGCTGAGCAAGCCATGGGGAGCAAGACAATAAGCAGCACCCCTCTATGGCCTCTGCATCTGCTCCTGCCTCCAGGTTCCTGCCCTGCTTGATTCCTGTCCTGACTTCCTTTAATGATGGACTATGGTGTGGAAGTGTGAGACAAATACACCCCTTCCTCTCCAATTTGCGTTTGGTCCTGGTGTTTTACCACAGCAATAGTGATACTAGCAGTAATCCTAAGCAAGACACTTCTTTGCCCCAGATTCTGTGCCGTTACAGCCTCGTCTTGACTCTTGCAACTGAGTCTTCTTTCTAAATAAAAATAATTACATTTGTGTGTGTGTGTGTAGGTATGAGTGTGATGCTCATAGAGCAATTTGCAGTTCTCTCCTTTCAGTGTTAGCCCCTGGGTTTGAACCCAGATCGGCAGGTGTAGAGGCATGTGCTTTTTACCCTTTACCTGCTCATTAGCCCCTGACTCCTTTTTTCTAAAGCACAGACAGGCTTAGTGTACTTAGGACCTTCCTTGGCTCCCTACGGCTCCTAGAGGTAATTCAGACATTCAAGGCCTCTGGTCAGAGTCCCTTAAAACAGTGCCTTATTGATATCTACTTTCAGTATCTCCATCGCCCCCATTTCCCATCAGCCCACATGTTCTGCGCTGACCTTCGCTCACAAGACATGGTCCTTGCTGACTTCCCATGCCTTCCCTCCCCACTGTTTCACCTGGTAAAGCTCTTAATCAGGCCTGGTTTTTGCTGGCTCCTATACAAATAAGACTTCCCCGAAAAGGAGCAATCTGTAGTGGCAATTCTGGAGTTTTGATTTTAAAAAGAGCCACAGAAATGTTATAAGAATATGTTGGTTTTTTTTTTTTTAACCCCAGGTGTGGGGATGTGGGTCTGCTTTGGACTGTCTGCAGCAGCTGACTTTGATTTGCCTCGTGCTGTAGCAGAGGCGTGGTTTTTCAGCTGCAGACAGTTTCTGTGGTTGTGTGACATCTGGAATTCTGGGAAGTTTTCAGAGGGCATATAAATGCTAGAGCCCTGGGAAGTGGGGTTGGTGGTTGGTGGTCATTCAGGTTGGGGTGGTGGTTGTGGTTTGTTAGTAGTTGTGCTCAAAGAAGAAAGAAATTAGGTTCAGGGATCGCTGTGTCTCCCCATCCTTCATTCTCCTACCTAGTGATGGGGGTGAAAGGGAAGGTAAAGGGCAGGAAAAAGAAGAGCCCACAAAGTGGCAAAGCCCAGCTACAGCAGTGCCCCAGCTCCTGTCATCGCATCCGTCGATAGGGGCTGAGCATTGGCGCTGTCAGCGGAGTGCTTACTTACCATGCACGAGTCTCTGCCTTCCAAACTCTGTTAAACCAGATGTGGTGGTGCACACCTGGAATCCCGGCACCCAGGAGGCAGAACGATTCCAAGTTCAGGGTCACCCTTGGCTGTGTGGCAACTTTGAGGCCAGCCTGAGCTATAGCAGGATGCTCGGCGCCCAAATAGCAGGGCTCAGTGGGTAAAGGTACCAAGGCTGATGATTGGGGTTCGGTCCCCAGGACTCACCCGGTAGGAGGAGAGAACTGATTCCCTCTGGCCTCTACATGGGTGCCGTGGCATGCGTATCCCAATACAAAATAAAGAAAAGCAGCTGTCAGCAGTGACTCGATGGTGTGTATTTCACATTGCAGCAGCCAGCCCAGCTCTTGATCCGTAGGTCAAGTGATGAAAACCCGTCCTGTGGTCTTTGTCAACACCCCTGGCAGATCCTTGGCTTGGTCGCCTGGGTGACCTGATGGCTGTATCATCGTATCATACGTCATCTGCTGGGCCTCGCTGTTTTCTCCCACTACCTGGGATAAAGCCCACATTGCACGCCCGAGTCCTTCCCGTGGCCTGCAGGCCCAGCCCAGTCTCTTTCCCCATTGCTCCTGCCCCTACGCTCCATCCACATGGCTTCCTGATATCTCCTGGCTTCTTGGCCTTTACACTGCTCTTTTCTACGCGGGACCCTCCGGCTCTCTTTCAGTGTCACTTCTGAGAGGCTGTCTGCCCACTCTAACTCCGGTTGGCGCTGCTTGGTCCCTCGCTCTGTTTAATTTCCTCTAGGGTAACTGGCCCACCTTTTAGCTCAGCTGCTGCTCATACAGTGGGGTTGGATGTGTGTGCCAGGATGTTTGTGTGCACACAACATGTGTAGAAAAGAAAACGGTGTTCACGGGCTGGGGAGAATGCTGGGAGATGGCTCGGTGGCTCGGGTGCCTAAAGAACTTGCCCCCAGTCGTGAAGACTGGATCACAGCAATGCCGAGTGGGTGCGGAAGCCACGCCCATAGTTCCAGCCCTGGAAGGCAGAGCCGGGGTGGGGGGTGGGGGGGTGGTCCCAGAAGCCAACTGGCTAGCTAAGCTAGCCATATTTTTAAGCTTTGAGTTTGGTTGTCAGACCCTGCCTCAGTGAATGAGGGGAAAGCAATTGAGGAAGACTTCTCACATTGGCCTTGGGCACACAAGCGAACATGCATTACCCATGTACACCACACCCAGAGACATACAAAAAAAAAAAAAAAAAAAAAAAAAAAAACAAACCGGCACTGAAGCTGGTGTGCTAAAGAAAGGGGGTGCCGCTCACCCTGAGTATCCCCTGCCTGGGTCTGGAGGTCTTGTGAATTCCCTGGGCACCGTAGCCTCCACCAGTTAGATGGTTTCCTCTGAACTCTGCCATGGGCGGGTCCTCAGAGAAGCATCTTGTGTGCAGCTTGGGCTCATAGCCTCGTGTGAAGGCTTGCAAAGACGAAATCCATTGTGAGGACAGAAGAGGGAGGAAGGAAGCCCTCCCCCCCCAAAGCCTTTCTTGAGGGGCCAGGGACTTTTTGCATGGCTTTCTCTGACACAGTAGGTTGTCTCTTGGCAACTTCATCTGACTGGCAAGAAAACTGAGGCCCAGAAATGCACAGTGATTTGCTGGCGTCACACAGCAATGGCGGAACTGTCTGTCAGCAAGGCCAATGCTTTTGTTTCTCCAGCATGCCAGGGCAATAAAAAGAAGAATGTGTAAAAACAACCTGAGCTCTCTGTCTTCTTGATGGTGTGGCATCGGCAGACTTGCTTTGGTGTACTCTGCTTCCCTCAGATGATGGCTGAGTACGTGGGCAGCCTCGGCCCTCAGAGTAAAGGGTCATGACTAACTTTAAATACTCTAGTCTTTGAATAAAGATTCTGTCCTTAGCTGGGTGTGGTGGCACATGCCTGTGATCCCAGTACTCAGAGAGCCAGAGCCAGGCAGATCTCTGATATTCGAGGCCAGCCTGGTCTACATGGGATTACAGGACAGCCAAGGCTACACAGAGAAACCCTGTCTCAAACAAACCAAACTAAACCAAACCAAACCAAACCAAACCAAACCAAAAGACTGTCTCTCTCTTTTATGTAGGGGCTGGAGAGATGGCTCAGGGGGTAAGGGCACTGGACGCTTTTGCAGGGGACCCAAAGTGGAGGCTCACAGCCTCATCTTCTGGCCTCTTCCGGCATTAGGCATGCAACATGGTGCCCATACACACAGGGAGGCAACCCCCCCCCCCAAGCACACAGTTTTAAAAAACACTTGTAAAAATCTACACAGAACATACTGTTTAACTGTTTTCAAAGCACACAACCCAGGGCAGGTGTGGAAATGTCTCCGCCGCTTCCTTTCAAGGCTCACTAACCAGTCAGCCTCCATCCCCTCTCCTCTGGCGTTGCTAGTCCCCCTCCCCACTCTGCGGGTTTCCTCTTCCAACCATTCCATTTAACGGGAAACAGAAGGTACACACTTTTTATGTCTAGCTCCTTTTTTTTTTTCTTGTTTTCTTCTCTCCTCTTCTCTTCTTTTCCTTCTTCTGTCCTCTCCTCCTCCTTCTAGACAGGGTTTCTCTGTGTAGCCCTGGCTGCCCTGGAACTCACGATGTAGACCAGACTGGCCTAGGACTCACAGAGATCTGCCTGCCTCTGCCTCTCAAGTGCTGAGATTAAAGGTGTGCACCACACACCTGCTTTTGCCTCCCAGACTCTGGGAGTCAGAGCTGCGCTCATGCCCAGCCCCCCTCACTGTGGTTTTACATTAGGTTTTCTGAGGACTAATCCTCCATCATCTTTGCTCTTAAGCAAAGCAGCTCCCCACTCAGGCCTCAGTTTCCTCCTCTCTGACCTGGTGCTACTTAGGACTGTGGCGGAGTTAGAAGAGCAGATCCTATGTCAGACCACAGCAGGGCTCCCAAGGCAAGCTCCGTTGCCCTAGCTCTTGTGAGGTCCTGCCGGAGGCTGGCTGCTCGCAGAGCCTCTTGCTTCTGACCAGCGAGCATTCTGCAGCCCAACTTACAGGGGCTCTTCTTTGCTTGGCAGTCCCCATCCTCTTTCAGGAGCACGCGGGGCGCCACAGGGAGCTTCTGCATCCCGAGGTAGAGCTGCCATTTATAAGTCCTCCCCCGCCTCCTGTCGGTTTCTATCCAGCCTCCACAGTCCGGTGCCTTCCTAGTTGAATGCCCTTCAGACACTCAGCTACTGCCGCATAGTGGACAGTCTTGGAAGTGCAGCCCTCCCAGGCGGGGCTGCAGGACCCTGAAGTCCCTGCTCCTTTGTTTGGAGTGGGGGACAGCCCCGAGACATAACTTACCCCGCAATGTTCTCACGGGGCCAGCCAGAACCATTCTCCACAACGCCCTTTCTTCCCGCTCTGCTGCCCCGCAGCACCCCCCAAAACCACAAAGCCAAGCATGCTCAGTGCAGGATCTGTTTCCGGGGATCTGGCACAAGACGCAGAGCGACCCCTGTGTGTCACACGGTGTGTAAAAACTCCGAGACGGTCGGAAGAAAACCACGCTCCTCCCGCAGCTGCTCTCCCGCATGCGGCTCTGGGCTGACCCAGAGAGCGGCAGGAATCGCGGCAGGCTGCGTCGCTGGCGCAGTGCGCAGGCGCAAGGCTGGCTGCACGCTTGCCGTACCGGACTTTCTTTGAACCATGGAACAGCTCTGTTTTAGAAAACTTGGATCCAGAGAGGTCAACATTTTGCTGAGGGTTGCAGGGCCTGGAAGAGGAGGCAGCCACCGCGGGGCCAGTGTCCCTTTATAATGGACCACACGGCCATCCCACCAGCTGACGCGGACGGAGGAGAGTGGCACCCCAGGCCACTGTGGCACTGGGAGGAGGGGGCCCTCCCCAGCGCTCTGCTACTGGGCTCCACAACCTTCTGTGAACGATTGAAGCTAAGAGGAAAAGCGGCGCCAGCGAGATGGCTCAGCGGAGAAGAAAACTCGATGCTCTTCCAAAAGACCCGAGTTTGGTTCCCCGGAGTCCACGCCAGAAGGCTCAACAACTGTCTGCAATTTCAGCTCCAGGGGTCCTAACATCCTCCTCCCGGGGCATTCCTCCCCGCCACCCCAGGAGAGGACAGGCTGCCTGGGTGTCAGGTCCCAGGAGACACTGTCTCGAAGTCGTCCGGTTAAAACGACCTCAGCAGCTGCCACAGCTGAGCCCCCCTGGGCAGATGAGGTGGCCGCCCCGGGGCGGGGCCCCTCCACGGCCTCACCAGTCCGACTCTGGGAATCAAAAGTATCACGTGAGGCTGCTGAGCTAAGACCTATGATTTGAGCGCCCACTGCAGTCTTCCAGAAGCGTCTTGACATCTCTGCTCGTCCCACACAGAGTGACTTTGGGGAAGCTGTGTGCCCTCTCTGCTTTGGGGACACTAGCTGCTGAATGGGGGAACCTGCTGTCACTGGGCCCCCGGATGGAGAACTAAGGGAGCAGGCAACACAGGAACACCGACACTCTTACTGATATTGTGGAAGGAAAGGCCAGGCAAGGCTAAGACTCCTGACTTTTGAGTCTCTCGGCGGTCCCTCATAGATTTCTTCCTGATGTCCCTGGACCCCACTGTGTCCCTGGGACCAAGACAAAAGGGTCTTGACAGACGGCTCAGTGGTTCAAGTGCTGTTCAGCTTAATGAGTTGAGCTCAAGCCCCAGGACCTATAGGGTGGAAGGAGAGAATGGATACTGGAAAATGGCCCTCTCCAAGCACCCACATCCCCACATACAGACAAAATAAATACAAGTGTAAATAAAGTTAAAAAAAAAAAAAAGGTAAAGGCCCCTGCCACCCTCTGTCCCTGCCCTCCCTTTCTGACTACATCTGTCCCACACAGCGCCCCCCTGTGTTTCTCATGCAGCAGGAGAGAAGTGTGGAGGCTGAAGTGTGTGTGTGTGTGTGTGGGGGGGGGGGTGATGGTCTCGGGGATACCACCCTGGACAGTAAATGAGGACTCTGTGCACCAGCCTGTGGGCTTTGTGGAGGAGGGGTAGCTGTTGGCCTGGTGCCCTACACCTGTGCAGCATCGAGCTCTGGGCTGCTTCCTGCCTGTGTGACCTTGGCAGGACCTTTCCCCGTCCAGGGGACTTTTATGGGCTCTCAGTAAACAAATGGCGCTTCATCTGGTCCTCGACTCGGCTGGTGCTCGGAGTCCTGGTTAGACATGGAGGTAGAGGCGAGGGCTGTGGGGAGCCAGGAGCTGGTGGGGGAGGCTGGGCAGCGGCCTCCTCTGAAGGAGTGTGGCTGGGGGCATTTCCGGTTTCAGGCAGGTGCTGCTGTTTGAGAAGCCAGGGCCACGTGCAGGGTGGGGCTGGGAACAAGGGCCACACCTCCTGCAGGCCTGTTCCAGCCCTGTGCCGCTCCTCACCTCACAGCGGCAGCGGCAGGCTCAGGTCTCCGAGCCTATGTCCCTGGCTTCAAGGGCCTTTTGAGAAGCAGGAGGTTTAGACATTTCCTTGCTGGGACGGTCTGTCCTCAGACCAGAGCTCCCTGTAATCTGGCTCTCCCTTCCCAGCCCACCTTAACTACAGGAGACAAGCGATGGCCTTGCTTCCTTTGCTCTCCGGTAGAGGGTCCTTTCTTTTCCAGGTGACCTCTGTGGGCGGCTTGGGGGATGCTCCTTGTGACTGTAGCTCCTGGTTCTGTGAGAACCTGTGCTGAGGACCTGGGGGACTGTTGCCCCCCTTGTGGGTCTCGGGTGCGATGTTGAGCCAGGTGATGGCACCTCCTTTGTTTCTAGTTTTGTTTATATGGACACACACACACACACACACACACACACACTTGGAGGAGAGGCATGCATTCCTGGATGGGGTTGTCTTTCTCAATTATTCTCTGCTGTTGTTTCTTCTTCTTCTTCTTCTTCTTCTTCTTCTTCTTCTTCTTCTTCTTCTTCTTCTTCTTCCTCTTCCTCTTCCTCTTCCTCTTCCTCTTCCTCTTCCTCTTCTTCTTCTTCCTCTTCTTCCTCTTCTTCTCCTTCTTCGAGACAGCATTTCTCTGTGTCACCCTGGCCGTCCTGGATTTGATTTGTAGACGGAGCTGGCCTGGAACTCACAAAAATGCCTGACTCTGCTTCCTGAGTGCTGGGATTACAGGTGTGCGCCACCATGCCCAGCTCACCTTATTTAAAAAAAAAAAAAAAATTATTTTTTAATTTTCTGTGTATGCTGTTTTGCCTTCTTGTGTATTTGTGCACTGTGTGCTGTGTCTGCAGATGCACTAGAACTGGAGTTACAGACAGTTGTGGGCTGCCTGTGGGTGCTGGGAATGGAACCCGGGTCCTCTGCAAGAGCAGCCGGAGCTCTTAGTGCTCCTAAGCACCGAACCATCTCTCCAGACCATCTCCCCTTTTTTCCTTTTCCTCTTTTTGAGACAGAGTCTCTCATTGAACCCGGAACTTGCTGGACTGGCCAGCAGACCTGCAGAACTGCCTGGCTCCTCAGTTCTAGACTGCAGGCTCTGCTGATTTTTAGATTTATTTGTGTGTGTGTGTGTGTGTGTGTGTGTGTGTGCAGGTGTGTGCCTGGGTGTCAAATCCTCCAGAGCTGTCAGGGGTGCTGGGAACTGAGCTTTGGGCCTCTGCAAGAACAGATTCTGCTCTTAACCGCTTCACCTCCACAGCCCTGGTGCATTTATTCATTTCCATCCCTTCCTCCGCCTTTCCTGCTCCCTCAGAATGGCGGGAACCTTTCTGTCCGTGTGGCTCCTGCGGTGAGTCTGGCTGTTTCCCAAACATCTACTATCGTTTTTGTTTTTATGCTCTGGTAAATGTCACTGTTACATATCTAACACTCATCCTTGTGGCTTCGAGTTGCTTGCCTGTACCCCCAAATGGGTACGCTCTCTAGCCCAGGCTGGCCCAGAATTTGCTATGTAGTCCAGGCTGGCCTCCGACTCATGCCAATTCTACTGCCTCAGTTAAGTGCTGGGATCACGCATGTGAGCCACCATCGCTGTTTGGCACCGCTCCCTGTTTTATTAGCTTCGGAGTTCTGTCTCCTTCGTCGGCCTGTCTGTCCCCCTTCTTCTCTTCTGGGAAGGGATCTCTGTCCTCTCGTCATTTCACACAGCCTCCTTAGTTGTCTAGTCTAGACATTGCCCCGGATCCATTTTGACCCTGCGAGCGTCTGCTGTCATTCTGTCGTGTTCGGGGCCCTTTGAAACCTGACTCCTCTCCTTCCTGCGGGCTCCTCAGGAGTGGATGGTGCAGAGAGGCCCTTCTCACTGTCTCTGCCCTTTTGCTAAATGCCAGGTGTCAGGGACAAGGCACAGCCTGCGCCAGGAACTTACTCTTGACATGGACCCAGGCCCAGGGGAGGGACAGGCCAGGATGGCATGACGGTGCTCAGTGCCCTGGATCTTTGCCGGGGGTGGGGGGAGTCCCTTGCCGAGCAAGGGCAGAGCTGGCTGTCACACGTTCATGTCAGGACTGGGGTCTCCAACCTGATGAAGACTCTGTATCTAGCTGCAAAAATCTCCAAGTGGTTCTTTAGTGTGGGAAGACTCGTGTCCTTAGGCCGGGGCTTAGCTGGGTCAAGTAACAGGACTGCATTGCTGGGCAGAGTGAGCTTTCCCAGGAAGGAGGCTTCTGCACCGAGCATGGGTGTTCTCCAGGCTTCGGCAAGGACTTAGTGGGGGCCCTGGGTGGGAATGGGGCCCGAGCTCTCCCCTGTCATGTCTGGAGCTGTGACTTCTAGGCCTTTGTCCTCTCTGGCTTAAGAGAGCTCTACCTCGGCCCTGCCTTTCTGAACAGGGCAGAAGGCCTCACAGACGCCAGCAGCTGGTGTGGGCTCCGTGGACCCACCTCTGCCTTTATTTCCGAGTGACCTGGAGCAAGTCCTTTCTCTCTGGGACCTTACCCTCATCCCCTCTTCTGAACACTACGGACTTGGCCTTGAGAGGTCAGCAAGACCCTCCGGAAGCCTTTGGGGAGCTGCCAGCATGGTGGTAGAGGGTCTTTACCCTGCTACCCCGGGCAAGGCTGAGAGTGACTAGGACAGGGTCTCTGGCTCCAGGGTCGCTGTGGCCTTTCAGAAGTGTAGACCTTCCTCGAGTCCCCACTGTGGTTAGCTTGGGCTTGCTAGGCAGGAACACTTTCCACCCAGGGCCTCCTTATCTTTTCCACTTGAGCACCAGACCCCAACCCTACTCACCAACTCACCGAGCTCTGAAGGAGCAGTGCAGAGATCTGAACTCGCACGGTCCTGCTTACTTAAGTCTTCGTGCCTCTTCCCCTTTGGGGAACCCCAACAACCTTTGGCTAGATCTCCCCCGTACTTCTCTAACCCAAACCACAAGCTGGCACAGGCCCCTCCCCCCTCCCCGTCCCCGCCTTTTCTCATCCACCCACTCTCTGTCCCATCCCTGCTGGTCCTTCCAGAGCTTCTGTGTCCCTTCATCATTCTGTGTTCCCAGTGTCCCTGGGATACTGGCAGTGGCTGCTGCTCCACAAAGCCAGTGACGTTCCTCTGCAGGGCCTGCCCTGTGGGGTGTGTGTGTGTGTGTGGGGGGGGGGTGGTCTCTGAGACACCCCATTTCTGAGACTGAGCAGGGTAACCTAGGGAGCAAGACATCCCCTGTGGCCCAGAAAACCTTGAGCGCTGGGCCCTGGCATCTGGCTTGGCACAGCCTCAAGGTGACAGGTCTGCCCTGCTGAAAACTTGTAACTTATCAGAGGGGAGTGAAAAGGGGCTGGGACTCGTAGCTCCGGGAACGTGCAGGAACTCATGCCCTGGAGTGTGCACGTGCCTGTGTGTGTGTGTGTGTGTGTGTGTGGGTGGGTGGGTGGGTGTGCGTGCACGCACGTGCAGCAGTGTGGTGCAGGTTGCCGAGAGCCTGTCCACCCAGAGAAGAGGGGGAGAGGGCTGCTTTCCCTGATCTACTCAGTTCCTCATTCTGCCATCGGATGGGGTTCTCCCGCATATGGCCTTAGGCCCTTCTCACACTGGACCTGCTTGCTTCCTCTACTGGGTGATGATTCCCACAGGGGCTGTTCTGGGGGACACTTGGCCAAGCCAGCTTGAGACCTTAGCCCAGGTTGTACCCCCAGCTCCGGCTTAGAGTCTTTGGGGGAGCTGGGAGCACCCCCATCAAGGTTCCTGCCCTGCCCCGTTTCATCCCCTGGGTGTTACATTCCCACAGTGGAAAGTGATGCCTTGCTGGGATTACAGATGGGGCCCAGCCTGGGCTGCCCCAGGATTGCAGGGGCCCGGCCTTTCCCACATGGCTCTCCTCCAGCCAAAGGCGCTGGTGCACCTTTGTGTGAGGGAGCATCAGGACCTCTGGGGTGGGGGCTGGACAGTCTTCATCGCTCCCTTCTCCCAGGGGGGTTGACCCTGGGGAGGGGCTCATGTGCAGGTGTCCCTAATGGGCCCTTTCAGGGGATGACTGGGGCCTAAGCCCTTGTATCTCTGCATGCCTGGCCTCCTCTGCCCCTTCACTTCTGCTCTGACCCCCTCCCTCAGGTTGAGCCCCCCATTCCTACTAAGCCGGAGATTTCCGCAGGCTGAGCCAACCACCTGACCCTAATTATGGCGCCTTCATCCTGTTGGGGTTAAGCTCCTCGTGGCCTCCCCTCCCCTATCCCAGAGGCCAGGCCTGGGGTCAGAAACTAAGGAGGCTCAAGCCAGCCATGGCATCTCTAGAAAGGGCTGGCTGGTGTCCTCCTGAGGCCCTTGGAGGAGAGGAGGCTGCTTAGCCTGTGGGTCAAAGGGTTTCTCTGGATAAGCCTAGGGACAGGTTGCTGCTGAGTGCTCCTCGTCCAGCGGGCAATGCTCTGAGGATAGTTGCACCAGGAGTCATTAAGCAAGATTCCGAAAGATAACCCTGCACCACTGCCCCTGCTGGTTTTCCTTTCCCTACTAGTCAGGACTGGGCAAGCCTGGCTGGCCGGAAACCCTGCTCAGGGAATGGCTGGAGTCAGCCAACTTGAGAATTGCCCCGGGGCACAGTCGAAGAGCCTGAGCTTGAGCGAACGGCAGGCCCCTGATGCAGCTCACCCCACAAGCTGGAGCTCCTCTGTCCCCTGGAGAGTTCTTGTCTGATGCCCCGTCCGTTGAGTGGCTTCCCTGCTCATTTCACCTGTGTGTTGACTCCTGGCGTGTCACTTACCTCTCTGGGCCTTGCGCAGACCAGCGAGAGTGGGGAGTAAGCATGGGGGAAGGCTGGGTCTTTCTGCTTCCTGTCTGCTAGGAGGGCTTTAACAGCAGGGGCAGTAATGCAGAGACTTCCACATCCCCCTATCCCAAGGTGGCTCAGCGGAGGCTCCAGGTTGACCTGACTTGCCCGATGGCCCTGCAGTTATAGAAATGGCCACTAGGTGTCAGCCTCAGCTCATACTTGAAGTAAGGTTGCGCAGCAAGGGGCTCCTGGTTGGAAAGTCAGGGAGGTTGTGGGTTTAGAGCAGTAGCACACAGCAAGTTGGGCTGGGCAGGCAGCTGGAAGGCGTCGGCAGTGACACACCTTCCCAGGACCCGGATGACCTGGCTAAGAGGCTCAGTTTCACTTCAGATTCTGATGCTGAACAGTTTGCAATCTCCTCTCCTCAGTCCCAGGATATATACAGGCTCTTTCTGCGGCTCCTTCACCAAGACTCTTAGGGGATGACACCTCCTCACCTTCCTACCCCTGTGCCCCATCCCCACCCTCCCCACCACCCCTGAGCGCCAGGTCCTGTAAACACAGAAGGCCAGTCAGTATCCACAGGAACCCTGTACAATGGGCATTTTGTGATCAGTCCCACATTACCAGTAAGAAAACCGAGGCTCGTACCTGTCAGCCACTTAAAGGAGGACTGAGTCCTCTCTGGGGGCAGATTCTCCCCGCCCCCCACAACTGGTGGATTTCTGGAAATTTCCTAGAACATCAAGCTGAGGCAGGCTTCCTGTAAGGTTGGGAGTGATATGGTAGGTGACATCCTTTTCTTTGGCTACCCTCCTGGGGCATCCATAATGAGCTCAGTGGGTGGAAAGGGGGGTTGTGCTTCCTGGAGTGGGCCTGGGGGTGCTCAGGTGTTGTGCACAGGCAGCCTATAGACCTGGGGCTCCTGGGAGACTCTCCCCGCCTGTGTCCTCCTCTGAGTAATGGCACCACCCCAGGGTCATTTCAGTTCCTTCACCTGTCACTTCTACAGGTCCATCACTTTCCTCTCCGCTCTGTCCCTGACACCTTTCCAGGACATACACTAAGATGGACCAGGCAAGCCACGCACCTGAAGTTTAGAGCAGTGACCTCTCAAGATGTTTTTGATCTTGTATCCTAGGAGTTAAAAAAAAATGTTGCATGCACACTTGCAACTTAAATCTTGTTTGTTTTTTGAGACAGGGTCTCTCTGTGTAGCCCTGGCTATCCTGAGCTTGCTCTGTAGACCAAGCTGGACTCAGCCTTCCAAGTGCTGGGATCATAAGGTGTGCACCACCACACCCAGCAGCTTAAGCCTTTTTACATTGCTTCATATTGCCTTTTTTTTCCCTTGGTGAAATATATTCATGCTAAATGAAAAAAGAGATGAGATGCAAAATCAGAAAATGCACAGGAGTTCTAGTACTTTCTTCCAGTATGCCTGGACGGCACTTATATTCTCTGCTGAAAACCTGAATGCTGCAGAAGCGGGAGCTAGGGGCAGTTCAGTCCCTCTCAGGGTGACTGCCTTACCCCCCCCCCCAGCAACGGGAGGGAGAAGCCTCAGGCGCCACAGGTGGGCAGTGTGAACCGAGCTCTGTCTTGGGTGGGGAGTGTTGAGGGGGGCGAGGTGTGGGGTGGGACCAGGATGACTTGTACAAGAGCTGGTTCTTATTTTACTTTCCCAGCGCTGGATGTGTGGTTGCCTTTCTCCTGTTGCGGGTGATACGGAACAGGGCACTGTGTCCTAGACTAAATTGGATTTTGTGTACTTGAGACAGTTCCATTTCACTTCCAGGGCTTAGACCCCTCCCCCTCCCCACAGGGAACACACTGGAAGCACCCTCTCAACTACATGCGTGAGCACCCGGGACAGAGACCAGCTCTGACAGCTCTCAGGAGTACCTAGATTTTAGGTTTCTATCTCTGAGTCCCTACTGCCCAGGGAGGTCCTTCAGCAGAGCCAGCCCTTGGGGACTTCCAAAAGGAGTTGCAGGAAAGAAGGGATGGGGAGGTGTCACCTACAGTTCGTAGGGGGGCCCCTCACCCCACTTTGGGCCCACTTCCTCAGGACAAGACTCCTTTCCCCCAACCCTGAACAAATGGCTCTCGAGGGATCTGTCTGCCGTGGAGAGAGACTGCCGGCATGGTGGCCGTGACGGCAGGCCCAGTTGTGGGTGCCTTTGTGCGCTGTGACTGGGTGTCTGTGTCTGGAGTCAGTAAGCGCTTGTTCTGTGGGGTAGGGGGTGTGGGGGTGTGGGCATAGCCTGTAGCAGGGAGGTACGTGAGGCTGGGCACGAACAACCTCACCCACCAGCCCTGCTCTTGCCAGGTACAAGCAGCTGCTTCGGACCAATGCCTACCGCCTCCTCCCTTCCCTGGGCACGGCCAGGCCGGGGGGCAAATGACTTGGCGGGCACCTCCCTCCCTTGGACCCACTGGGGCAGAGCCAGCTCACCTGGGGCGCAGGCAGGGTTCCTTGCTGGTGGGTGCTCTGCCAACCGCCCCCTTCCCCCCTTCCTCCCGGACTCCCAATGGGTAGGATGGCCAAGAGACAGGTCCCCATTCTGTCCCAGTCTGTAGATGGGTCTAACTGGGCACAGGATGCTTCATGGCTAGAGAGGACAGTTCTCTGTTGAGGGCCCAGGAAATGATTTCCATGCAAATGAGATGCAAACTCCTTAATGAGTTTGCAATTAGGAGTCCAAGCCTGCCAGGCCCGGGCAATGCCTTTGGGTTTTATGAATGGGCCCGGGCCGGGAGGGGAAGGCGGCGCGCCGGTCCGCCCCCACAGCTCCCTGTCTCCGCGCCCGCGACATGCCGCGCCGCACGTTGCTGCCTCCTGGGCCCCGCCGCAACTTGGCCGCCCGCCAGCGGGTCAGCTGCTCCGGACGGGCGCGGGAGGCTGTCGGCCAGAGTCCCCGCCACGCTGCCTGCCAGCGTCGCGTTGGGGCCGAGGACACGCCCCCTGGGGCCCGGTTGGGGCTCCTGTCCTCCGGCGCCCCTTTCCCCGTTACGGGAAGGTCTCCTTGCCGTGGGACTCGCGAAGTTAGCCTTTGGGATGGGAGAGCTCGGGTAGAGGTGACAGGAGAGGGGCCCAGTTCCCATCCCGGAGTCCCTGCATCTCCCTAGCTTCTTCCTTTGCTCCTCTTCTGGCTGACCCTCCGAGGTGGTTCCCGCCGCCCCCAGGCCACCTGCTTTGTGCATACAAAAGCTGCCCCGGTCTGCTCTGGGCCCGGGTCTGACCTGGGGCTGAAGGGAGAGGTCACTTAAGCGGGTGCATGCACAGAGGTCAGTGACGGTCCAAAGGGAGACTCGCCGGATTGCCAGTATAGAGTCCCCTTTCCCCAAAGCCTCCTCCCCTCCCCCGCCGCTTTCAGAGTAGATTAACTAATTACCTCCAATTACGGCGCCTAGCTCTCTGTCCCTCCCAGGCTTCAACCCCGCCCCTGCGAGTCTTCCCCGGGTGGCTAGGTCTGGAAGGGGGCTTGGCCACTTAGGTGGATGAGTTAGGTGAGGCAGGGAGGGCACCACAGTGTCACGTGGTGCAGACAGCTTGGCCCCCCTGGCTTTGCCAGGCTGCAGAGTGGAAGTCTGGCATGTGTGACGGTCAGGAGCAGGGGGCTGCTTTGGAGGTAAGACCTGGGCTGATGCTGAAGATCGGAGGAGCAATGGTCAGAGCATTACCCAGAAGCCACCAGTCCTTGGCCTCCCTCACCCAGCACTCAGGGACAGCTGACTCCAAATGTCCCTTCTCTCTCTCTCTCACCTTGTCCTCCTGCCCCACCCCTCACTGGCCTCAGCACTAGTCCAGCCCAGTCCACCCCGGGCCCCGCCCTGACCCCACGTGTGGGACGTGAGGGGAAGTACACCTGGCCTTGGAGGTAGGACGATGGGTCGTGACCCAGATCTCACCTCTGGACAAGCTGGCCTGTCTTGGTCAGGCAAGCTCATGCCAGGCTGTGACTCAGGGCCTAATTCTACCCTGAGTCCTGCTCGTACGTAGCGAGGCCTGGATCTCTTGTGTGTGTGAAATGGGGGTGAGGTGGCTACGGGCAGCCTCAGGCTTCTGTCTTTGGGTGCGCTGTCTAGGTGCTCCTAGGTTCAGGGTGCTGCAGCTGCTCCTTCTAGCATGTGGCCCTGGAAGGAGGTGACAGGGAAGGTCCTCCGGCAGGCACAGGGTTTCCAGGGGCAGAGGGCAAGTGAGCTATTCAGGGCAGGAAGTGCCACTTCTGGGATGTCAAAGCTTATTTGCCAGCTTGTTGCAGGCCCATGTAAAGCTGGTCACAACTTCCTCAGTTCTAGGGGCGCTTCCTTATGGATGCTTGGGCCGTTGATAGGGGACCTCAAAGTTTTCACTTGTTTCTCTGTCCCTTGTCCCCTTCCCCGGATCTTCCCTAAGCATATCTGCAGGACTTTGTTCTTTTCTGTGCTTTGCACTGGCCAGCAGAGGGCGCCACCGAAGGACTGAGGCCACCAGGGAGGTGGGCAGGGAATCCTTCCTTGTGTAGGGTTATTGAGTCCAGTCTCTCTTTCTCTCTCTCTCTCTCTGGGTGTGTGTGCGTGTGGGGAACCTTGGGAAGTTTGCCTTCCTGTTTGGTGATCTAGACCTAACCTGTCAGTAGAGGGTTGGAACTTAGAACCCAGGGTGAACCCAGGTGGCTTTGGACAGGAAGAGGGGGGTGCAGGGCCTTCCCGTCCGGAGGTGGCCAGCTTTTCTTCCCTGACCTCGGGAGAAGGGTTGGGAGTGGCTGCATAGAATAGCCGGTGTCCCACCCTGTGGGAGGGACTGCTGTGGACATCTGGGCCACATCTGGAATCCTGGCAGGACAGCCCTTGGGTTGTAGGATTCAGCCCCTGGTGGTCTCTCCCCCTTTAGAAACACCTGCTACAATGGCACTTAGTTATAACACCGCCGAATTCTTGCCCACTCAGCCGGCCGGGCACTCGAGGGCAACGGGCAGGCCCCACTAGACGTTCCGGCGGCTCTGCTTTTAGGGGGAGGGCGACACCGGCCTTTCCCACGCTGAAATGCCGGGACCTGTGTCCTGGGGTCCGTCCTGCCTCCAGGTGGGTAGCAGGGAGCGTGGCCACAGCACCTTCCAGAAACTGCCTCATGGTAGGCCGAGTGGGGAAGAGGTTCCAGCTGGGTCGACTCACACAAAAGCTTGACCATGTGGTTGGGACAGAAATCCAGAGAGGACAGCAGGGGCCGTTCTTTCCTGAGTCTGGGGGGTCTGGGTTCTGGGAGGGGGAACAAACGGAGGGTGGGGAAATAAAAGGACCAACCTCTGGATCCGCTCCCTTCCAGGAAACCCGGGAACGGAGCAGGAGGATGGCCGAAATGGCAGGGCAGAAAGGAGTTGGAGGGGGAGGGGGACCCGGGCCGAGCGTGAAGCCCACCCGGACTGTCCCCCTGGTCTCCCGGCTCAAGGGGGGCCTGGCCCCTCTTCCCAGCCCCTTCCCCGCCGGCGCGGCGCGGCCCCTCCCCCAAGGCCGAGCACCGCCTCCCCCTCCCCTCCTCCCCCTCCCACCCCGCGCTGCAGCTGCTGCCGACGGCCCATTCTGCACGTAGCGAATGGAGGAGCCGCACAAGGGAGGCCGCGAGTGCGCGCGCGCGGGAGCCCGGGGCCGCGCGGGCGGGGGAGTGGAGGAGTGCGCGCGTGCGCGGCGCCGCGCCCCGGAGCGCGCGCGCGCGCGCCAGGCTCTGGAGCGCGCGGTTTGTCCGTGCGTGGCTCCGGGGCTGGTGATGCTCCTCTCCCAGGGTCTCTCCGCACGCGTACTCTTTTTTTTTTTTTTCCCAGCCAGCGCCACCTCCACTCGGGCCCCTTAAATCTCCCACCCCAACAGCACTGTTCCTGGCGCGTAGTAGGCTTTTCTTGGGGGTGGGGTGCTGGGATGTGTCTATTGGCTCGCCCTCCTCGTCCGTGGGGGTCACTGCCCTATAGTACACCGGGTTCCGGGCTGAGAGCCGAAAAAAAGACTGAAACCGACCATCCCTGGCCATAATTACCAGCGTTCCTCCAGGAGCGCTGGTCTTGGAGGCCCTCACCTCCCACTTTTGGTTACCTGCTCCTAAGACAGGCCCCGTGAAGGCCCCTGTAAGGGCCTGGGGAAGGCTTTGACCTCGCTTTCCTTGAATAGGACCTCCCAAGGGAGCGCCTTCCACAATCACTTCACTCTGTATGTCACCTGCACAGCTCCTGCTCCCTTAGGTGTCCAGGATCCGGCTGGGCTCTGCCCACACTGCTGGCAAGGGTGTGTTAGGATGAACACGGAGTACTCCGAGCCCCAGGGGCACCCTCCCCCCTTCCTTGATCCTTGATCTCAGAGGCTGACAGGTAAACGATCTAGAGATTGTCCCTTCCCTACCCGCCCCGGTTGGCATCTGGCTTCCCCCCTCCTTCTAATGCCACTTTTGTTGGGGGCTTGCCTCACGGTGGGCACTTGGCTAGGCACGTTGGGGCGGGGCGTGCAGAGGGATGTTTGAATAATACTGGCTGCCTTTGGCCCTCTTGAAGGTGGTAGTAGGGGCGAGAAGGACGGGGATCATGGCAAGTGGGGGTGAGGCGGTGAAGGGGCTCTTTATCTTATACTTGACTCTGGGTAAGTTGTTTGACCTCTTGGAGCCTCTGTTTCAGGGACCATCAGTGATAGGTGAATCTCCCTCTGACTTTTTTTTCTTCACTATTTTGATTGGCTCAAGGGCTGGGAACATTTTCCCTCAACTCTTTTTTTTTTTTTTCCACAGACAGAAGTGAATTCAAAATGTCAGTGCTGGCAACACCTTGGAATTTGGAGGTGGGTTTTCAGAGGAGCTATAGAGACTGGTTATTTGTTGCGTTTATGTCATCCTCCAAGAATGAACCATTCCATACTAGTTTTCCAGACATTAATATCTGAAACCTTAAAAAGAGATTTTTGGGTAGCAAAGCTAAGTGGCTATTACTACACACTTCCCGACTTTCCTAATCAGAGGCTTCGGGACATGTGAGTCTTTGTGACTCCTGGCTGTGGTCATGTTTCCTGGTGCTAACAGTGAAAGTCAAAGCTACACACCAAAGACCCATTTCATGTCTTCATCCTTTTTTTCCTTGGGGGTGGGGGTTGTTTCTATTGTTTGGAGACAAGGTCCCAGGCCGGCCTCCAGCTGTCTGTGTAGCCCAGGCTGGCCTCCAGCTGTCTATGTAGCCCAGGCTGGCTTCCAGCTGTCTGTGTAGCCTAGGCTGGCCTCCAGCTGTCTGTGTAGCCCAGGCTGGCTTCCAGCTATCTGTGTAGCCCAGGCTGGCTTCCAGCTGGTGATCTTCCCGCCTCAGCCTCGCAGGTGCTGGTTTTTATTTCCACTGTTCTTCTGTCTACTTTGAAAAACAAGCAGCTGCTTGCTTCATCAACCCTGTCACCCTGTTAGCTGCCAGCTCTGCAGCCTTCACTTTGGGGGCCTCAAGCAGAGTCCCCTAGTCCACCCCGTCCTTCTCAGCTTGTTTCAATTTGTCTGTGGGCTGAGAAACCAGAAAAATCACATCTGTTCGAAGACGCGAAAAACAAGATCTTTTGAATTTGACAAATTATATTAAAGCTCATCTGGAGAAATAAACATGCAAAGAGAACTTGGGACTGAAGGAGTGGGTTACAAGCGGCTAGTGAATGAGGATGTTGTCTAAAGCTTAAATAATGAAAGAGCTGGAAACCAACACGAGAACAGGCAGACAGATCAAAGGGACGGAGCCAGTCCAGGCATACACCCACATACAGCTTCAAATTTAATATACGATAGAATGACATTTTGGATCAGAGGAGAAAGGATGAATGATTTAATCAACTCAGCTAACTGGCTAGCTGTTTATGAAAAAACACTAGAGCGGGTTCCCCACTTCTGAAATAAACCCCAGATGGAGCAAAGATATAAAAGCAGAAAGAAAATCAGAGAATTACTAGAAGAAAATATTAGCCAAGAAAAGGATTCTTTGGACATGTGACAAAAAACAGGAGCGTCACAAAGGGAGGGAGTTAAACACACATACACACACAAGAAAAACAAAAACAAACAAACAAACAAAAAAACAACTCAGCTAGCCACCCAGCCTGTCTTGAGATAGGGTGTCTAGCCTGGACGAACTTGAAAGTCAGTGTGGAATGTGACCTTGAGCCTTTGGTTCTCTTGAACACTGGGCGCTAGAGGTGTGTGCATCACCACACCCTGCTTATGAAGTTCTAGGACTGAACCCAGAGCCGCTCGCCTCCTAGGCAAACACTCTGTGTGCTGAGCTGCACCCGCAGCCCAAGGGCCTAAAATCTAAAGAGTAACCAAGTAGAAAAACAAAAACGTTTTCAGTGTATCCAAGTGAGTTCTTCTAAGCCAACAAAGAGAAGGAACAGAAAACTGGGCTGAGCTGTGAAAGAGGAGTTACAAATGGTTAACAAGGCCGGGCAGTGGTGGCTCACTCCTATAATCCTAGCACTGGGGAGGCAGAGGCAGGCAGATCTCTGTGAGTTAGAGGCCAGCCTGGTCTACAAAGTGAGTCCAAGACAGCTAAGGCTACACAGAGAAACTGCGGTCATGAAAGACACAAGGCAGGCAGTGCTCCTTCGGGGGGAGGACAGGAGAATCTATTTAATACAAAGTTGGGGCACCCTGGGGCTGGGACCTAACATCTCGTGGTATAATATGCTTTGTGTGTGAGGTATGTTATGAAAGACACAAGGCAGGCAGTGCTCCTTCGGGGGGAGGACAGGAGAATCTATTTAATACAAAGTTGGGGCACCCTGGGGCTGGGACCTAACATCTCGTGGTATAATATGCTTTGTGTGTGAGGTATGTTCGAGAAGGACTGGTGGGAAACATGGATCAAAACATAGATCTAAACCTCTCAGCTATTTTGCCTTCAAATGTCTAAGATTCCCTAGAAATGGCTTTCGACGAGCAGAGCAAGGAGGTGAGGAGAGACAGGCGGAGCTTTGCTCGCTCGCTTGTTTGTGCTTTGAGTCTCACTGGCTCTGGCTGACCTGGAACACACAGAGCTTTGCATGCCTATGCCTTCTGAGTGCTGGGATTAAATGCGTGTGCCAACACCTGGGGTAGCCCATTTTCTCTTAAGACTTCTGTTTTTCTTCTTTCTTTCTTTCTTTTTTTTTTTTAATGGGCCTGGAGAGATGGCTCTCAAGTCAAGGGCAGTGGCTACTCTTCCAAAGGACCTGGGTTTGATTCCCAGCACCCATATGACAGCTCACAATCTGCCATATTTCCAGGGAAATCTGATGTCCTCTTCTGGCCTCCACAGGCAGCAGCCATGTACGTGATACAGACATACAAGCAGACAAAATACCCATATATGTAACTGACATAATAACAACAATAATAATACAGTTAAAACATTTTTATTTTATTTCATTTGGCGGATATGTATAGAGGTGTGTGTGTGTGTGTGTGTGTGTGTGTGTGTGTGCTCGTGCTGGGAGTGGGGCACGTGAGCCACAGCATATCAAGGACAGCCTGTTGGAGGGGTTCTCTGCTTCCACCATGCGGTTCCCAGGGATGAAACTCAGGTGGTCAGCTTTGATGGCAAGTGCTTTTTCCTACCAAGCCTTTTTATTCTGGGAATATATTACTTTTATCTTCTAAAACAACACTTAATAATAATAAAAAAAAAAACTCCCCGGGGCTGGACAAGTAGCTCAGTGTTAGAGTGCTCGCTAGACTTGCCAAGGCCTTGGATTATAAGAAAAAGCGACTCAGATGGAGCAAGGAAATGGGTGGATCCTGGCAATGGAATGCTTTTGAATGTATTACATTTTGTTATTCATTCATCTACCTACCTACCAGTGGACATTTGAAAGAATTAACATGTTTGTAATGCTTAGCTCTTCTAACCCATGAATCTGTATGATTTATCATTTATTTAGTGCAGTGAGTCAGAATTACTTGGAAAATTTATTAAAACACAGACTGCTCCCGGATTCTGATTCAGCATCTTTATTTGGGGCCCTAACATTTCCTCCCCTGCCCCAGCGTCCCCAGGCAGGGTTTCTCTGTGTAGTCCCGGCTGTTCTGGAACTCAGTCTGTAGACCAGGCTGGCTTCCAATTCACAGGGATCCTCCTGCATCTGTCTCCCAAGTGCTGGAATTAAAGGTGTTCACCACCACTGCCAGGCTTTCTTTTGTCTTAAAAAAAATTGACAGTTTTAAAATTTTATTTAGATAATGAATTTTAGTCATTTCTACCTCCTTCTTCTCACGTTCATCTCTCTCTCTCTGGAACCCTTCTCATTGAGTCTTCCTCTTACTTTAATGCCCTCCCCTCTTTTCTTTTTTTTAAAAGATGTGTTTACTTATCAGCGTGCGTGCCTGACTTTGTATGTATTTGCACACACATGTGCTGGTGCCTCCAGACACCAGGAGAAGTGGACATTGGAGTCCCTGGAGCTGGATTTCCAAGCCACTCAGTGATTGATAGAAACTGAATCTAGGTCCTTTGCTGAGTGAGCTCTTAGCCCTGCACCTTCTCTGCAGCCCCGTGTCTGCTCTGTGTGTGGCCCACTGGGTTGAGCTGGGGTTTCTTGCCAGGGAGTGCCAGGAGATGGCTTTTTTTTTTTTTTTTACAGGCGTGAGGGCTACTTATCGCTGGTTACCAATGGAGTCTTATTCAGCCTTAAAAAAGAGACAGGCTAAATTTTGACACGTGCTAAAACCCAGATGAACCTCGAGGACGTTAAGAGAAGTGAAATTGGCCATCCACAAAAGGATGATTTTTACAATTCTGACTGAAGGAGGTACCCGGAGTTGTCAAATGCACAGACGCAGAAAGTGCCTGGCGGCTGCTGCAAGCCTCAAAGGTAGATTTAATGGGAAGAGTTTCGGTTTGGCAAGACAAGAGTCTGGAGAGAGATGGTGGCTAAGGTTGTGCAAGAGGGGATGTGCTTTTTGTCACCGAGCCGTGCACTCAAAAATGGTTAAAAGTGGGAAACTTCGTGTTCTGTATGTTTTAAACACCATTAAAAGTTAAGGGGGAAGAAAAAGCCTCCCCAACCCAAAGGCATGTGAACTAGGGCTAGCAGCGACTGGAGCCTCAGGTTCTGTGTGAACCTCCCTCTAGATCCCAGAGTGTGAACTTGATGATTGGACTTGATGACTCTTTCACTTTTTTTCTGCTTGTCAAGTCTTGGAATCTGATAAGAGAGGCTCACCCACATGATGGGAAACGGAAAGCACACCTAAGTGGTTGCTGTCTTGAGGGATGGTACAAGGTTACAGCAGGCCCAGATGGAGCAGTTTCGGGGATTTCCCGGAAGATAGGCATGCAGAGTTCCTGGAAGGCTGGCTTATTGCGATTCCTGCAGCTTCGGCAGAGACCCTCCCAGCCCTCCTGAGGGGGCCAGAGCTTTAAGGAGAGGCCAGAGAGAATGGCCCAGACAGCTCCTGCGTGTAGGCAGAGGGGCAGAGGTGAGATTTGTAGGGAAAGGCGTGCGTTTCTTGGGGATGAGCCTGGGCTAGGACATCTGGCTGGAGTGAGGGCTGTATTGAAAAAGGAATGATTGTAGGGTGGGGGTGAGAGAGGAGGGGCCTGGGTGTGAGGAGAACCTGGCCAGAGAGAGCAGCCAAGAGTCTGAGGCCCACGGGTGGGGGGTCAACCCTGCCGGGTTCTCTACTACCTGGAGGAGGAGGCTCCTGATTGAGGCTGGGAACTTTCTGACTCGGCCCGGATGTAGCACATCTGTCTGACCCACCCTGGATCCCTCCTGACCAGGCACTGGGAGTCTGGAGCTGCCAGAAGTGATTGTGTGTGTGTGTGGAGGGGGGTCAAGACGGAGCCCAGAGGTACAGTTTTAGAGCTATGCTACTCAGGTTCAAGGCCTGCAGAACCCCACCCCAAGCCCTGTGCTTTTCTGGCTTCCATTCAATCCACTCCCTAGCAAGCTCTTCTGGGAAGGCTGGAGACCAGCCCTGACCCTTGATTTCAGGGAGCTCACAGTCTGGCCAGGAGAAGGGCCACCCTGACTCAGGCAGTGTGGGTGTCAACCACACGCCTGGCTGGGTCACTGCAGGGCAAGATTTTGTCCAGATTCTGCAGAAGCCATGGGTCTTACTCTCCCTGTCTGAAAAGTGGGGCTGGCTCAGAGTATTGAAGGACTGCCAGTTCTCAGTGGTAGCTGGAGACATACCTGCTGTCCAGGAGCTGGGGCTGTCAGTGAGACACGGAGGACCAGGAAGCCTTTTCTTCTAGTGTTAGCAGTGAAGATCAGTGGTTGAGCCCTGGTTTGAGCAAAACCCACAAGCCAGCCATTAAAAATAAGTCCTTTTGGGACTGGAGAGATGGGTCAGCAGTTAAGAGCACTGGCTGCTCTTTCAGAGAACATGGGTTCAGTTCCCAGCACCTACCTGGCAGCTCACAACTGTCTGTAACTCTAGTTTCGGGGGACTTGACTCTCTTACACAGATCTATGTGCATGCAAAACAAAGGCCTTCCTGCCAGGTGGTGGAGGTGCCACGCCTTTCATTCCAGCACTTGGGATGCAGAGGCAGGTGGATCTCTGTGAGTTTGAGACTAGCTGGTCTACAGAGTGAGTTCCAGGACAGCCAGGGTGACACAGAGAAACCCTGTCTCAAGAACATCCTGGAAAAGCATCCACTCCTTGAAAGGGGACTAGGAGTTGAGAAGCCAGAGAGAAACTGGGGGAGAAGGCCGGGGTGGAGATGGATTCCCAGGCTTGCTCAAGCCTGTTTTACTCTGAGGTAGATCATTCTCTCTCAGCGGCTCACTGCTGGGGTCTCCCTCCTCGTGCCCGAGGAGCTGGAGCTGAGGACAAGGAGGAAGTATTGACAGAGCCGCTTCCCATGCGGATTCGGACTCACGGACATTAAGTCCTGCCTCTCCTGACTTTTCCAGGTCTCAGACAAAGGTGTTCAGGCTTGGCTCACTGTCCTCCTGCTCAAATGGCTCTGCCCTAAAGACCCCTCCCTCCAGCTGAGGGCACAGGGCCAGAGATAATGGCTGTTCTCTCAGTTGGACCTTCTGGGTACATACCCTGTGGATCTTCTCTGTCTTGTCTGCCATGGCGATTTAGCATGAGTGTCTGCGGTTGTGTTGTGAGAGGGACCACGAAGAGGGGTGAGGAACTAGATAGAGGTGGGTACTCACTGACGGGGTGGGGGGACTGTCCTTCCTCAGGAGGGAGGCATGTGGAAAGAAGGTCCTCCTTCCACAGCATGCCTGACAACCAGAAATGATGTTGTAGATGAGAGAGGACTGATGGGTTTCAGATGCAAAAGGAGATCCAATTCTGACTGGGACTGATGGAGAGATATAGAGTCTATCTTAACGGACTTCACAGTGGGAGCGGGAAGACGTGGCCCCATCCCAAAGAAGTTCCTGCTTAAGGGAGATACATGCCCATCTTTAGAGAGCTCCAGCCTGAAGGAGACAAAGTCAGAGCTCTATCTTCAGGGAGCCCCACTCTGAGGGAGACACACAGTCATACCCCTGTCTCCAAGGAGACAAAGAAATGCCATGCACCCTTACTTCCTCTTTCCTGGGCATTTTCCCTGCCCAACCATTTCTTCTTCTTTTCTGGAGGTTTCCATCCCTCAAAAGGAATTGGTAGGGGCTTGGACAGTTCCGTCTTGTGCCCTCTGACTCCACGCTGGCTCACTGAACCTGCAGAGAGAGACTGAAGCTGAGGTATTAGCTTCCAGGCAGAGACACTGAGTCACGGTGACTCAGGATGAACCGGACCACCCGTCCGTGGCTGTAGCAGAAGTGACAGGTGGGCCCGGTGGAGGAAGAGCGTGGCTCCCGATAACTCATGATCCTGGTGCCCTTGCCCATGTGTCTTGGAGCTGTGTACGAGGGCTTATATGGACCAACTGAACACTCATGTTCTACCTCTCAGTGGCCATGTGAGGCTGGGGGTGAATCATGGATCAGGATGAGGATGTCTGGAGGCTAGATGCAGTCCAGCTGTTTGGGGGCAGTGAGCCCAACCACCCCTGGACAAGCTGGAGTGGCCTTCTTGCCTCTCCCCACCCCTTTTCTATCTCCCAGACTCCCAGAAACATTCATAGGAAAGACCCCCTTCCCAGGATCCAACCATGGATCTTTTGTCCACCCTTTAAAGATTTTTCTTCCCTCCTGCGACACAGATAGGGTGTAGAACAGGCTCTGAGAGGCTAGAATAAGGTCCACACCTTGCACATGTGTGTGCCTGTGTCTGGGTACTCATGGGTACAAATATCCCCAGATTGTTGGAGACAGAGGCTGAGTCTGATTGTAGGAACTAAGAGTCCTGCATTACTTTTGTGGCTGCCTGAAGCTGGAACTGTTTTCTCTCATCCGACAGGAGCTCACTGAGCGCAGGCCTGTCTTAGCAGGAGGCCAGAGGATCTAATAGAATCCAGGAAGGTGCCAGGGCACCAATGCCCAAGCACCGCCTCAGACACAGACTCAGGAGCTGGGCGCTTCCTGAGTACAGGAGCACTGTGATTTTTCAACAAGGCTGAGTTAGACACCGCTTCCTGGCAGGGTGGACGTTCCCTGAAGACAGACCTCTTTTCTCTCCTTGTTTAGAAAGGAATGTCTCCTGGGTCGGATTGGACTCCCAGAGGGCCATCGGTCCCTACCCACCATCCCGGGACCGACTGAGAGGACCTGTTTCACCCCATCTCTCGGACCATTTCCACTAGAATCTTGGGGATAGACCCTGCCACTGGATCTTTGCTTGGCCTACTTGTCCGCTCCAGTGGGTAGGGCAGCTGCAGGGAAGGCAGCGGACTTGGCAAGACTTGTGACTCTGCCCCTCAGCCTCTCTTCCTTGCCTCGTGTGCCCTCTCAGCCAGACCCACAGCATGCTGGGGAATCCCCAGGGCTCCTTCCTTCTCTGACGTCCATGTCTGGCTCCCATGTCCTCCTGCCCACCCCCACACACTGTGGCTCTAATCTGTAGGCCGAGTTCAGTCTCCGGGGAGGTGTGTCACAGATGTGGTGCGTCTCCTCACAAGCCTGGAATGTAGAGGGGGGAAAGTGATTTCCCCTGGACAAGGGAAGTCACACGGCTCCCGGGAGCAGCCCAGCCTAGGCTGCAGGTCTGCACTGCCTTGTCCCCTGTGGGCAGACTCCCTATTCCTATCCTGTCTGGCCCCTCTTCAGGGGCTTCCTTTCCCTGGACAGAAGCCAGCAAGAGAACTCAAGGCTTCTGGAAGGCGACAGGGTAGAGCATGAGCTGAGTGTGCCTCAGGGGCTGCCCAGAGAGGGTTTGGGGAGAGGGTACACCAGTGCCTTGAAGCTGAGTCTATTTTGTGGGTTTGGAGTTAGGGGTGGAGGCCAGAGAATGGACTTCTGTGGGCCAGGCAGAGGGCAATCTAGTCAATCAGTAGGAGGATGTGGTGGGCTCTGCTAGGAAAGGGGACCTGCTTTTCAAGAAGCATGTATACACACACACACACACACACACACACACACACACACACACACACACACACACACGCACAGCATACATCCTCACTGACATACATCCTCTGACACCAGGTCAGAGAGGCTCTATACTTCTCCAGAGCACCTAGTATCTCGTTTCTAGCCAGTTCTTCCAGACCTGCAAGCCACTGCAACCACGAAGTAGGAGCTCTTATTAGGAGCGATGTGTTTGAGATTTTTCACTCTCTCTGTGCTTTGGTTTCTCCGTGTAATAAAAGGGACTTGAGATATAGCCTTGTTATGAAGAATGAAGGACATTTGTGAACTGGTGGCCTGGAGTATTCACGGGGGGAACGTGGGCCTCCTTGTCTTCTCCCCCATTCAACCTCCTCGGTCTAAAGGGAGAAGAGTGAGCAGGAGTTGGGACCTGGCCAAATGGGCTAAGGCTTCCTGGGAATAGGAAGGAAACCAGCAAGGGGGACCAGGACCTTGGGGAGGACAGGAATCTGTATTTCCCATTGGTCCAACTCCTCCTGGGCCCCTGGTTACCTCCCCACAGCCTGGATATGGGTCCCTGACACGTACTGGATGATAAGGGCCACTCAGCAGCAGGACGTGGACTACGTGAGGGGCCAGTGGAGGCGGCTCTCTGCCCAGCTCAAGGGGCCAAGGCCAGGAGGCTGGGTCATGGGGTCCATTGTCTACTCACCACCCCCTCTGGCGATCACAGGCTCAGCATCAGTCAGCACCAGGCCCTTGGCAGAAACCGGGTCTTGTTCTCCCCCACGCAGGCACGTCCTGGCCCGCACGTCGCTGGGCCTCCAGCCATGTTGGAGCTGGCCGTTGCTCTGCCATTGGCCTCTAGGGGGCGCTGCTTGGGCACCTAGGAAATTCCTTGCTCTGTTAGGCACAGGACCACATCTTGAGGATATTGGAGGTCTAGCTTATGGACATAGGACAAACGGGGAGAGGGCAAGGCAAAGCAAGGGTGGCTTCACTAGGTTCTGGGGCAAGGACTGACCCTAAGAGGTTGCTTTGGGCGTTTGTTTGCTGAAATGTCAGATTCCATGCGTGTAGGTAGACAGAAGTGAGAGAGCCTCTCCCAGGCCTCAGTTTCCCTAGGTATATAGGAACTGGAGAGAGCTCTCTCTAGGTGAATGTTCATCCTATCCAGTCTCTGCCCCAGTTGAAAGCAGTGGGCAAGATTAGACACGTTAGCAAGCCCTGCCTTCCTCTCTTCTCCCCTACCATTGTTAGGTTGTCTTGGGGGTCTCTGCTGCCCTATGCCCTTGGAAGTCCTTGAGTTGTGCCTGACGGCTAGCTTACTTTCTTCAGAGGCCCCCAGCCCCAGACCTCCCAGGGCCAAGGGCTGTGCTTCTGATCAACAGGTTAAAAATAACCCCCACAGGCTCTTCTCCCTCCACAGGAATGGTGTTTGTGTTGGCATCCATGGTCCCTGTAGCCCTGCCAACTCCCACAACATGTGACATTGTCAGGGGACTGGAGGTGTGAGGCAGAAGTCAGCCGGAGAGGCTCACGCCGCTGCCTGCTTCCAGGTGAGGGCACAGAGATGCTAGCAGGGCCATCTGTCTCCCTGAGGCTGCCCACACGGCTGGGGGCACATGCCAGACAAGCCACTGCCCCCTTTACAAGGCTGAGGGCATAAACGGTGTTGTGTCTAGGTGTGAGCCAGGGTTCCCTGGGTCAGAGTTGGTCAGCCAGGACATCTCCAGTCCTCAGATCACAGAATCGTAATCAGAAACACACAGGGCTGTAGAACGACCGGGATTCTACCCTTGAAGCTGGAGGCACTCTCCTTCAAAACTCTGCCCAGGCAGGAAAAAAAATTGCAGACCCATTAGAGAATATTTGTAGAGTTTGTCCTGGATGCCAGGCTCAAAGTTGGCATGAGTAGGTAAGTCTTCCTACATGCCCATTGAGCTCAGTTCTGCCCGCCCCTGTGTGTGTGTGTGTGTGTGTGTGTGTGTGTGTGTGTGTGCATGCACAATGTGTTTTTAACAGGAGAAAGGCAAAAGGAAGTTAGGTGATATGTCCAAAGTGGCTTCTAAACTCCACATCAAGACAACCCACAGGTGTGACCTCACAGCCAGAAGCCTGCTGGTTTCAAATCTGTGCCAAAGTGCCCTCAGGCCCAGACCGTTGACGCTGCACCTTCACCTCCTGGCTTGTCCACATCTTTCTTGACACCAGGTACCCCTTTCCTGAGCAGTCAGAATTCTTCTGCAGAACCATAATCCTGATGACGTTGACATTAGTGAAAGACCATTTCTCCTTTCTACCAGAGCTGTGACCTCCCCACTGTCCCATTGGCCTTGCTCACTGTGATTTAATGTGAATTTAATGTGAGGAATTTGTGGAGGAGTGATTCTGTCTCTCTCACTGACCTGCCCAACGTGGCTTCAACGTGTTGCCCGAGCCTTCTCTTCCTCAGGCAACAGGAGCTCGGCTCCTTTCCTTCCTGGGCTTGTGTTTGCCCTCCACGGTGCCTCTGCTGTCCTGCCTGGCCTCTGCCAGCTCCTGTGAGCAAATGGGGCATATAAGCACTGTCACTGCCCTTTCAGAGTTCCTAAGCAGAGGTTCTGCAGTTTCCCTTTGGCTTCTGCCATCCCAGCAGGTCTTCCCACTCCCTGCCCCTCCCCCGCACCCTGAGGACTTTGATGTAGATTTAAGGTGTTGTCCTTTGGGGCTAGGGATGCTGTTCCAGGTAGGGAGTCCTAGTTTCCTCTTCATGCGGTTCTCAGACCACTCTCTTCTCCTCGACCCCTGCTGGTGTCATGAGGCAGCACCAGCAGAAAAGGAGTCGCTTACTGGAGTCTTCACAGCAGCCAGGTGTGAAAGGTTCTGCTGCTTCAGGGTGAGGGTCCCAGATCTACAGGCCAGCGCTATCTGGTGGTCCCCCAGGGGCAGAGACTGTACCATTTAATGTTTGGTTCATATAAGATGTATATATTTTAAAAAGATGTACATTTTCACCCATGTGCTTGAACTCTGGAGGAAAGCATTCCTGGGGTAATATGGTAAGGGTCCCAGCCTTCTCTCTTCTTGCTCTGCTGACTTTCCATTTCTAAGGTCATCACATTTCCCAGATGGCTTCTGGAGCTCCAGCCAGCATGAAGGACAAAGAAATCCTGAAGTAGGACATGTCCCTTCCCTTTATAGGAACTTCCTAGAAGTTGCATATATTTCTTATAGCCTATTGATCAGAATTCAGTCATCCAGCCAAACCTAGCTGCAAGGGAAGCTGGATCGTTTTGATTCTACGGGCATCTGGCTAGAAAACTAGAAAAGAGTGGATGCTAGGAAACAGTTTTTGTCACAAAGCCCTGGCATCCTTTAGTTTGTAATGGGCAGAAGCCAGATGAGTCCTTCCCTTCTTTCTGCTTTTAACAACCTTTTCTAAGGCTCTGGTTTTCCTGATACTTAATGCTTACTGCCAGAGTTGTGAATGGCAGCCATGTAAAGACAGGTGCATCTGCCCTCCTCTCATGACAGACTGACAGGTGCCTAATAAACTGGCCCTTTTACAGCTGAGCCACTTGAACTCCAGAGAGGCTGGGTAATTTTTCTCATGGCGCACAGCTGGTCTGGGAACCGAGTTCCTGTCATCTTCTTTCATTGATGCCCATTGTAGGGGTGAATGTGCTGGACTCTCCCTGGGTTGGACAGGAGGAACTGGAATGGCTTGAGCCCTAGGAGGGATGGGTCTAGAAGCATAGGGCAGGCAGGGGTGTGGCCTTAGGCACAGGTGTCTTCTCAGCACTTCCTCAGTGCCACGGTCAGCGACACGTCTGAACAGGGCACTGACAGGTGTGGGGATTTCTGCTGGCGCCAGAAGCCGGCCACTGTAGCCATACCCTCAGACGACGCTTTTCCCCAGATGAACGTCCAGACCTAGTGGTGAGGAAGGGCAGATATGAGGCAGCCTGGCTCACTTCCGCTGTCTCCCTCCAACTCACCATGGTGGTGCCCCCTCCCCCTCCCTCTCCCCCTCCCCTCCCCTCCCTTCCCCCTCTCCTCCTCTCCCCTCTCAGTCCTTCCTCCTCAAGTCCCTGCTAGGCTGCTTGGTAGGAAAGTGGGGAGAGTGCGACCAGTTGAGAGAGAGTCCAGGTGCTGGGTCTGAGGAAGCCCAGCTGGGCTATGCCTCCACCTCCCTCCTGGCAGGACTGTCCTTGCTTGCTGCTGACCCGCCATGTAAGGTCATTGCCCCGGCCAAGTGTGGAGGAACTCTGCACGCAAGTGTGGTTGGTGCAGCTTACATTACTGTGGTTAATGATGTGGGGCTCTGCTCCCGGGTTTCTGGCCAAAGAGGAAGAGCTCAGGAGGAGTTGTGAGTCACAGCTGGCAGTCTCTGGCGGGGTGTGCTGGGGACAGTCCTGAGACCCAGATGTAACCTCTGCCCTCGGGAGTTCTAGCCAGAGGTAGACAATGAACAGAAAGCACTGTTTGAGGCTGGAGGCCGTCCCCTCCTCCAGGAAGACCTTCCTGGTTAACTGTGATGAAATTTCTCTGGGATTGATCTGCAGTTCTGGCCAGACTGGCTTCTTTCTCGGTCCTATCCGGCCAGGTCTGAGCACAGAGCACCTGCAGATTCTGTACCAGAGACATGGCAGAATGCTGATCTGCCACCAGAGTCCTTTATTCATTCAGGAGTGTGCCAGGTGCCCAGGGAAGACAGACATCAAGTAATTGCACAAATAAAAAACACTACACACTGTAATGTGCTGGGAAGGAGAACACCATGGGGTTCTGGGAGACTCACTAGGAACTTACTTGGTTTACCTGGAGTTGGACCTGATGTTGAAGCTGACCTCCCGCCTAGCTGGACACACTCACACAGACACACACACATACACACTCACATACACACAGACATGCTCACACACACTCAAACATATAGACATACACAAAATACACACACTTACACAGACATACAGACAGGCAAAAACACATACATACAAATACGTACACACACATACACTCACACATGTACACACACAGTCATACACATATACACTCTCACACACTCATACACATATACACTCACACACACATATATACTCACACGCATACGCACAGAGACACATACATACTCGTATACACATACACCA
The DNA here is from genome assembly GCF_030254825.1 of Meriones unguiculatus. Classification (NCBI taxonomy): domain Eukaryota; kingdom Metazoa; phylum Chordata; class Mammalia; order Rodentia; family Muridae; genus Meriones; species Meriones unguiculatus. The sequence goes on along the minus strand of NC_083363.1, from coordinate 37,349,327 downwards.
CACACACACACAGACGCACACACAGAGTCAGGAAAAGTTAAACATTTAAGTGGCAGCTGTGATGGCATCCTTTGGTCCATTCCGGAGTTCCCTACATGTGTAGATCATATGCTGTATTTGCATGGCCAAGGCCCTGCCCTAGGACTGGCATAAGGATTCAGGAATACTCGGAATACAATCAGGACCCTTCTGTCCACCCCTAGTTTAATTTTAGGATGCTGGAGTAGAGGCATGGGGGCTTCTGGGTACTCCAGGAAGGCTCCGGGGATGAGTAGAGCAGAGTCTGGAAGGGTTTGAACTTAGATGGGGGCTCATGTTGATGGGGTGGTGAAGAGGCTGGAGATATGGAGGGAAGGGCAGATTTTGGGGGAGCAAGCTCTGTCTGCTCTGGGGTTTGGCAAGCAGGTTAGTGGTGGGTTTTCTGTCCCACCTTTCGTCACAGCATATGACCCTCTGGGGAGGGTCCGGGCTGGTCTAGAGCTGAACGCGTCCTCCCCATCAGCTCTTCCCCAACACTGGCTGCACCACCGGGAGCAGCAGCAGCCGGGCTACAGGTCAACCCGAGTCTGCTGAGCAGAGCGCTTCTCCCTCTGCCACGGGTCTCTGTCTGGAAACTGAGATCCCTACCTCCTGAGGCTGGACCCATCTCCAAGCTCCCGTGTCCTCCTCTCCTTCCTGTTCATCAGCCTAGCTCTGGCTACACCAAGAGCAGGCAGGGTCTCAGTAGGGTGGGCTGCTCAGGGGCTGGCTGCCCGTCTTGCCAGGCGCTCTTCTCCCTGGCAGCAGCCCCTCCCCTGATGCCGACTGTTCTTCAGGGAGAAGGCTCCGTGACAGGGTGGCATGCTGCCCACCAATGGGGGCCATGCCAAGCGTGATGCGATGTGTGCTGATCCCTCTCCGCGCCTTGCGGAGGACCAGCAGCTGATGGTCCTGAAGGCCCGGGAGCCTGGGCAGCTCTCCCATCATATCCACGGGGGAGGATAGTACAGTGGACAGAGGGCCCTCTTGTGCTATGGGTAGAGGGGCGAGTCCTAGTACCCCTTATGTCTTGGTCTTGTGCCCCCAGTTTATGGGAGCTCTGGACACCACTCAGGATGTCATGGCATTTGTAATACCAGTGGATACAGAGGGGGCTCTCACGGGCCCTGTCACTCCCATGAATCGGTAACCTCCCCTCCCCCCCACATGCTAGAGATATTTTCCTTCTGTCCTCTGCCTAACTCTGTCTGTTGAGGTCTCAGGTTCCAGGAGAGACAGAGGGACAGAGGCGGACACAGAGACAGTGTTAAGTACAGTACCAGTACAGTCTGAAGAGTTTATTTCCACTTTCCTTCTGGTACTGTCTGGGATGGGTGTGGGAAGTCTGGGGACCGGAGCTAGCCCATCTTTCAGATTCTCGAGGTTATCATGCAGAGAAAAGAGCAGAGGGGAGGATCTTGGGCTCTGAATGTTAAAAAGGATCCCTCAGGGATGTTAACATCAGTTGCCAAGGATCCCACTGCGTGAGATAGATCTCAATTCTGGAGGTAGAGAATTTCAAGTTCTGGTTCTGGCTTCTCCGCCTGCTCTCTGGGTGACTTCGGACACAGCTTCTCATTTGTGCAGTGGGTCATCCTGTTCTCCTTGAAGACAAAACTGGGCAATCACAGCTAAAGACTGGCATCAGCCTGTGTATGCTGCTGCAACTTGTAATTCCCGTAGAGAGGAGGCAGTGTGAGAAGGCTCTTGAATTTCAGGTCAGCCTGGGATATATAATGAGACCTTCTCAAACCAACCAATCAACCAATCAACCAGCCAGCCAGCCAGCCAGCCAGCCAGCCAGCCAACCAGCCACACACACACAAACTGACCAGTATCTGGCCTGGCACACAGAAGGTGCCAATAAGAACGGCCATCCTTGGGACACAGCTGGCCCATTCGCTCCCACTGCTGCTTGAAGCGGATGCTCCTCCCATGGCTGGAGGACCCTGATGAAGCGAGGAAGGCGATTCTGAGGTTGGACATGGAAGATGTGTCAGGACGCTTCAAAGAAGCCGCAGGTGCCAGAGGCAGGAAGTAGTGGAGATCTCCTCGTTTCACCGACACAGGGACCCTGGCTTTAAAAAATAATAACCTAAACCGGGCATACCACTATGTTGCAGACACCATGCTGAGGCCATTGGCCAATTTAGGTCTCAAGGGGAAATGCTGGTGGGTGGGGATATGGGCCATTTGGTACAGTGTTGGCCTAGCATGCTCCAAGCTCTGGATTCCGTCCCCAGTACTATATAAACGAGCCATGGGGCTTCGAGTTTGTAATACTTGGGCGGTGAATGCAGTAGGATCAGTGATTCGAGGTTACCAATGGCAGGTTTCAGACCCGTCGGGGCTATTGGACATCCTGTTGCAGAAAAGAAAGAGGAGCGGTTGCCTCACTCTGTGGAGGGAGAAACTGAGGCACAGAGAAGCCAAGGCCTCTTCTTGGGGTCACCCAGCCAGTAATTAGTGGGGCTGGGCTTGCATTCAGGCATTTTGGGGATTATTGCCTCTGGCATGAGGCCCCCGTGGGGAGAGAGATGCTGTGCCTTCCCTTGGGGGCTCACTGTGGGTGTTCTGGGTCTGGCTGGCTGGGCCTGGCTTTGCTGTTCTGGTGGGAGGAGGTAAACCCCTTCCTCAGCAGCTCCTGTTGTCCTCCCATGGGGTCCTCTGCCTTACCCTCTCTCTTCCTGCACCTCTCTCTTCCTCGGGGTTAAGGGTTAAGGTTTGCTTTCTCCAACTGTGAGCATCTGGATCCCCCAGAAATAGCCCCAGGCTCTGCATTCCCAGGCTGCCTCAGGCTTGATGCCCAAAGATCAGAGAGAGCTGTGGAGCTTGAGGCCTAGCAGCTCAAGCCCTGTGTACTAAGCTACTCGTCCCTCCATCCTGGGTGGTGGGCACTGGGCACCTGCCCGCCTCAAGTGATATTTATGACCCTGTAAATCACTCACTGTCAACCCTCAGGCTTAATGAGGGCTGGAGCCCACCACGACACCCCAATTAACCACAGCATCTGTTTCTTTTTAGCAGAAACAGTGTGGCTGGTGATGGAGAGCCCAGAGTAGGGTGTCATGAGGTGGGCTCAGGGTGTTTTTTTTTCCCCCTCTGGAAAATGAATTACCACCCACCCTAACCTCTGTGGTGCTCAGAGAATAGCTTCTTTCCCTCACAAGGAACCAGCGTTCTCCTTGAACACACAGTTATCTGCCTCATTCATTAGCTATTTGCAGCAGCAGGCTAGACTGGGGCTTGGGGCCTGACTCAGAGGGATGCGGGATGCCCCATTCTTCCTGGAGATTTAGGAGCCTGCTGTGAGTATCAGCAAAGGTGTCCAAGTACAGGAAGGGGCAGGCGATGAGGATGGGAAAAGGGAAAACCAGCGTTGGTGAGGTCACACCCAAGCATTCCCCGGGTTCTTACACTGATCCAGAGGCTTAGCAGACTCTTCCCCACTGCCTTGCACTGACTGGTGAATGACTTGTGTGGTCACAGGAGGGAGGGCTTTCAGAGGGCCCAAGAGGCGAGTTCTTCCTGGAAAAGATAGGGGCTTAAGGAATGAGGGAAGAAAGTCCCCACCACATGAACCTAAGTCCGTGTGGGAGCCAGTTCTTCCTCAGGGAGATGCCCAAGGTCAGGACCCTAGGGATCGAGAGAGTGAGTCTGGATTCTGGGGTGCTGGGTTGGGGGGCTGTCAATTGGAGCGAGTCAGAGAAGCTGGGAGATTGGCCTCATTAGAATGCAGTGGGTGCAGGAAACTGATGGGTGGAGTCAGACAGTGGCAGTGGTCGTGGGTGGCTGTCTTGGGAGTCCCAGCCTGCCTTGAGCAGGAAACACCTCCATTCATATTAGCCCTAGATAGTAACTACACTTCCGTTCCCGTGGCAGACACCGCTAGCCGATTGCAGAGGTCTCTCCTCAGTCTACAACAGTGGTTTGCGGCCAGTGGGACAGGACCCCTTGGGAGTGGGTGTCCAACAACTCTTTCACAGGCGTTGCCCATCCGATAGCCTGCGTCTCTGATATTAACATTGATTCACAAAAATAGCGAAGTTACGGCTATGAAGTAGCAACGACAATAATTCTGTGGTGGAGGGTCACCCCGATGTGAGGAGCTGTGTTAAAGGGTCGCAGCATCAGGAAGGTTGAGGACCACAGGTTTAGAAGGAGGCTCTCAACTCTCCTTTGTGGGTTCAGGCTATCACTACGAGCTGACTGGAGCTGATGGACGAAATGACGGTTTATTTTCATTTTAGAGTGGATTCAGACAACTAGGGTCCAGGGGCCTCCTGGGTGAGAACTCATCTGAGGGGAGGCGTGAGTGAGCTAAGTGGTGCTGTGAGGAACCTGGGAGGCCGAGCTGCAGAAAGCAGAGACAATTCTAAGCCAACTGCTCTTTATCACTGGGTTTTCTCTGGCCTATTTTTTTTGGGGGGAGATATAAGGGTGAGAGGGACACGATGTCTCCCGAGCAGGAGAAAGCGCCAGGGTTAAAATGTGTCTCGCAACATCATGTGGCTGAGAACAGAATGTCACATAGCTGGACTGGCGGCAATGGCAGCGGTGGCGGGGAGGTGGCATGGAAAATAGTGCAGAGATGCTCAGGCAGACGGAGGGCTGAGCTTCTGAGGTACAACTTCCAAAGCCGCCCAACGGAGCTGGGCCACCAGTTACACTGTTGGTGACCACGAGATTACCGGCTGCAGGGCCAGACTCTGGTGCCACTGAAGAGACATGCTCTCACTGCCTTCTTGGGGGCCCGAACTAGCAGACAGATGCTGGTCCTTATCCCCACCCCAGTAAACCAATAAATGTCAATAAAATCAAGACACAGCCCACCACAGACACACACACACACACACACACACACGCACACATCATGCCCCCTTTCGCACACATATTCATAACTCCCACTCTGCTTTCAGGTTAAACCTTCCCCCTCCACTCCCCCTCGTGAGCTGTGAGTACACCTGATTGGTTAAAACCTGAGTTACTTGTGAATTAAGGCTGGGAGGAGCCTGCGTGCCCAAGTTTGAGCTGCTTGTCACCACAGAATGAGGCAAGACAAGGTAGAGCACCTGACAAGAGGGGCAAGATTAAATGTTAAACCAATGTGTTTCCATTTCCATTCCATCACACACACATACACTCACAAACACGCACACACACACCCCTATATATATCCCCTATATGTGCTGACTGGAGATTGGAGGTAAGGTAGTTTTGGTTTTGGTTTGTTTTGAGACAAGGTCTCTCTATGGGAAAATAGCTGCCCTGGAATTCTTCATGTAGATCAGACTTTGAACTCACAGAGATCCTCCTGCCTCTTCCAAGCGTTTGTGCCACCGTACCCGGTCATAGAGTAGTTTTAGGATGTTAATCAGTCACCTTTAGAGCTATCCGTGGCTCTCTGAATAAAGCGCAATTTAAGAGATTAAATCCAGCACTCGTGCCCCTTGTGGGTTACAGCTTTTGTTTCTCCTCTGCCCACCATCCAGGAAGGCCCATGGTTGGGGGACATGGATTTTGGGAACACTCTTTGCTGCTCCTTAAGCATCCCTAAGATGCCAGGCATGGACAGGATGCTCTTGGAACCGTGGGAGAGGCGTAGAAAGCAGCCTCTTTACCACCCTTTCCCACTCGTCGCTGTGCGGCCCCTGCGGCGTCTCTGGACTCCAGCCTATCAGTGGTGTGCTGCGTTTGGTTCTCAGAGACGTTGGCCCCGGGACACAGCACCTGGTGGGAACTCTCCTGGCCCCGTTCAGGCGTGGCTGATGGAACTTCGCAGGGCATAGGACCAGTACAGGTTGCTTCTTAGGGTCTGGATGGTTTTATCTTTGTTAACTGTCACAACCACCTCCTGACTGGGCTGAGTGTTGAAAGGAAGGAAGCAGAGGCATTCACTAGCTTCCTGTCCAAGAAGAGGTGAGGTACAGCAAGCACACGCTTTTAACTCTAGCTCTGGGGTTGGGGGTTGAAGAGACAAGTGAATCACTAGCGGCTTGCTAACCAGCTGGTCCGGCCCAAACAGTGAGCTCTAGGCACAGTGAGAGACCCTGTCTCACCAACACGCATGAGCAATGGGGGAAGACAGCACCATCGGCCTCTCATCTCCACACACGCATGCGCGAGGCAGTGCTCCTCCACACACGTATACAACATACACACTGAAAGAAGAAACAAGGAAGGCACGTAACGGGCCAGCCATACTGCCAAGGGTGAGTTTTGGGAGCCTGTGGATGCCGGGAGGAGACCTCGAGCGAGACAAAGATGGCCCAGAGAGAACACCAGACTTTCAGGGAGCCAGGCAGGGAGGGGCCAGGGGAAAGGAGGCCGTGTTTGGGAAACCAAAGCAGAGAATTTTCTGGACCCAGAGCCAGTCTCCTCCAAAGGCCAGGCTGGGTGGTCTTGTGTCCAGCTCTGGGTCTGATCAATCTGCAGTTTACTTTTGCAGGTGATAGGCTATTACGGGCTTGTACAGGCTGCTAGGAATGACTTACTGTCAAGGAAGGGCTTGTGGGGGGGTGCCATGGGACTCCTGTCCAGGCAGAGTGGTCTTGTCACCCTGCCCTGGGCCTCCAGGCAGCAGGGCCAAGTGGCCAGGGTCAGTTGCTGCCTGTTGGATTCTCTATTCCCGTCTGCCTTCCCCTGTCCTGCTTTTCTCCCTAAGGCGGCACAGCCAGCTCCTCCCTGTATCTTGCTCCAGCCGATGCCCAATGCCAGTCCTCCTCAGCTTGGGCGGTGGGGGGACCCGGGTGGGGTCATGACAGGACACCACTGCCTGAGGGTGAGAATGGAGGAGGCCCAGCTGTCAGCTGGAACCCATCAGAGGCCAAACCAACCCCTGGCAGCTGGTAGGAAAGGGAGGGCAGGCTAATAAGAAAGGTGCCCCTTTAGCACTGTGCTTCTCAAGCCTGCTCTTAACCCTTCCTGCGCCAACCCAAGCCACGGCCTGGCGCTTTTCCCTAGAGGCAAGTGGCTCCACGTGTCTGTTTATCAATCCAAGTTGCTCAGGCAGGGCTGGGTGGGGCTGATTAATGGAGAGTTCATGCCCCTGCCTCAGGGATCCCTAACCTGAGAAGAGAAGAAAGCTTCCTCAGACTAGTAGGGGTCACATGGCTCTGTCTTAAGAGGGACCCTCATCTTCTGGGGAGAAGATAGCTCATCCCGACTGAGGACGGATGGTTCTGTCTGGATGTCTTCCTGGGGCCAGCTGCCCTCCTCTGCTCCCTGCTTTCCTGAGACCCTTTGCAGCCCCCAAACCACTCAGCAAGTGGCTTATTTTCAGTAGCTCTTTCCAGCTCCTTCTTTGGTGTCCGTGCAACTTATATAACTTATGTCTTTCAATGAACAATTTAGCTTGGTGAGCAAGAGCGCAAAGGAAGCATGTCTACGTGCAGCCGGCCCTTCTTCAGCTGCCTGGTTTAGACGGCCCTGATTTATTTTCCACAATTAGTGGCTGGCCTTCTCCCAACTTCTCAGCACTCCTCAACCGGCCTGCTGTTGGTTGCCACGTGGCCTGGGGGAAGCTGTCTGCCGGTCCCTTTCTCCAGTGCCGCATGGTCCCAAGAGTTCAGAACTCCAGGTTACTGGCTGTGCGGGCGGGGGATAATGCCAGGCTGTCTCTGGGGGAACAGCTGGGCTCAGGCCCAGAAAATGGCCCAGAAGTATGCTGCCATTTCTCTAAGCCTCTGCTATGTTCTCTGGCTTCAGGTAAGTCTTTCCAACTCATGGGCCTCAGTTTCCTCATTTGCTGAAGCCTAGGTCCTGGTACCCTCTTTTGCCCAAGGTTTACCATTTCTGACCATTTTCTCTGCCTGCTCTGTCTTGGGTTCTTCCAGACACCACATCACGACAATGGGCGGAGTAACTGCCAAACTGCTAATCTGGTCAGCAGGGCTTTCCAGGTAGTCCTGTGCTGCTGGCCAAAGGGCAGCTTGTCCCAGCTCTGCCAACCCTAGAATGGCACTCCGGGGTCTGAGCATGCCTGCGGGCATGCAGGCAAGTGGAGTCATTCGGCCGCATTTTCCTGGGACCCTCTGAGCTGGCTGCAGGCCCTCGTTCATAAGGAACCACTGACACAACTGTGAACACTGCAACCAACCATGTTGACTGAGATCTTATTAGGAGCCAGGGCCTGGGCTGGGCATGACAGAGATGAACAAATTAGTTTCTGGTGGCCCTTGGGAACATGCGCATGGTTTCCACGGTTAGGTGACCAGCTCAGTCCAGCTCTCACTTCACGGAGGCCTAGGTTTTTCCATCCCTGGAGTGAGATGCCAACAGGCCTGTAACCGTCGGGTAGCAATGGGGATTACATGAGTCAGTGAACGTAAAGTGTTCAGAGCTTGGGTGTGGTCACAGCAACTTTCTTTTCGTGGTCACAGTGCCAGGAACTGTTGTGGTGTTTGTTTTTAACGGAGTTCTCCCAGGGAAAGAAAAGATGACGTACCGTAGCTGGTTTTGAGGGATGGTGGTAAACTCAATAGGAAACAATGGGAGGAGGAAAGCATACAAGCAAAGGCCCGGAAGTAAGAAGGCAAAAATTGTGTCCCGTGAACTCTACGGGGATCAGAAGACCTGTGTGTGAGGGAAAGAAAGTTGGGAGGTGGGTTCGAGTTGAATGAACATCAATGAACATGGAAATGCAGCCCCGACCTGTAGGTAATGGGGAGTCACTGATGGTTGCTGGGAGAGGAAACTGATGTGCTAGCTTAGTTTCCCTCCATAACAGCATCAGTGGCAAGACAGACAGGAGCCTTCCTTGGTGTAGGTTATAAAACCTAATTAGTGTTTGTATCCGACCCAACCCGCCTAGGCCAGTGTGGTGACTCCGGGAGGTGAGTTTTGGCGTTGAGATCACCGGAAGCTCTCCTGGGCCTCCTGGGCTTCGTCAGTGTGGATGGCACTGTGAGCAGGTGAACAAGTCACCACCTCTGGCTACCCTGAGGCGTGAAGGAACTTTTTAAGCTCTATCCTTGATTGCCCTCTCCTGCCTGATGGCTTTGGTTCCATTTTAAGGCACGGTCAGCTTAAAACTGCCAGTGTGCAGGGTGAGGAAGTATAAACAGGGCACCAGCTCAGCCCTGTGCCAGCTCTGCTGCACTTCCTGCCCACTGTGGGCGTCACCCAGCCAGCCCTATGTGCCCCAGGCACCGGAGCTCTGCTCACAGGCTCTGAGAGCACTGGCGACTGAGTCCTGACAGAGGCGGTTTGGCTGGTGTCTGTAAGGGGGGAGACCACAGAGCCCCCACTTTACACTTGGCTTCTTGCCTCTCTGGGGAGGGGGGGGTCTTGCCGATAGAGGCCTTTCTAAGTGGGCTCTCCCTGATCCTGGGTTCTTGGATGCTCTTGGGATTCCCCAGTAGGCCAGGTGAGGGGCAAAAGAGTCCCGGCAGATTACCCTGAGTTCCGGGCAGACTGTGAAGGAGGATTCAGTGAAGACAGTGCTGAGGGCAGAGCACTCACAGTACCGACCTGCGTTTTTCGAGCACTCGCTCAGCAAATACCCGGAAGGCTCTAGGAACTCTTTCAAAGGGTTTTGAAACCAAGGACTGGACGGCATCCGATTTGTGTTTTGGAAAAACCCTTCTGGCTCAGGTGCAGAGCAGGTTGGGAGAAAGCCTCAGCTGCCTCAGGCCCAGAACAGGGAGGAATCTTGCAAGCCAGCATGGTGGCCTTTTGACTGCTATGGGGGACCGGGTGGGGACAGTGAGGGGAGGTGTTTCAAATCCCTTCGAGGAGACTCAGGGGAATGGCCGACCTCCTTTCCTACCTACATTCAGGGGCCATGGCCATGTGGAGTGGTCCTGCTGTCTGGTGAGGGGGACCTCATGCCTATGGCTATTGAAAGTAGATGGAGGAGTTTCAGAGGCCCAGGGAAGATACAGTTTCTTAAGTAGGGGCTACTGAGGTTCCCTTGCACCCTTCCACTTCTACACAGTACGTGTGTGTGTGTGTGTGTGTGTGTGAGTGTGTGTGTGTGGCTTGCTCCACACATGTATGCTCGTTTGTTATTTTATTTTATTTTATTTTATTTTATTTTATTTTATTTTATTTTATTTTTTTGAACATGGCCTTACATTGTCCAGGCTGGCCTCCAACACACTGTATGGCTGGAGATGACCTTGAATTTCTAATTTGCATTCGTATGTTGATGGAGCCTGGCTATGGGGGTCAGCCTTGCCCGGTGTGGTGGAGGGACAGACAGTGGAGGTTTGGGAACCTCTGGTTTTTTTCACTTCCACCTGAGGGGGAAGGGCAGGAAGGGCAGGAAGGCGGAGGAGGCTGGTTGGCTGGGCTTGAGTTCAGGCAGCCCTGGGAACATTGCCTAAATCACCTGAGACGGTGCATTCATGGAGGTTGGCCTGACCAGGCTGGCCAAGGGGCAGGGGCAGGGCCTTCTTCATTCATAGCCATGGCAGTCCACATCGCCACACCTGCCCCAGGCTCCCAGCCTGCTCCCAGGCTCTGCCTTCCCCTTAGCAGCCACCACTCTCTACTTTCCATGCTTCTAACACACAGGGGTAGGTGAGCCGGAGGAGGCTCAGGCTATGTGACTGGGTGGATGTGTGCATGCCAACATGGGGATACGTACCTAAGTGTGTCTCCACGTGCATATAAGGGCACTCGAGCATGTCTCTGTGTGTGCATGGCTGTGTCTGTGAGTCTGTATATATGAATGTGTGAATGTGAAGTGAGTCCACACTCTGCCACTGTGTGTGTGTGTGTGTGTGTGTGTGTGTGTGTGTAGGTGTGAGAATGTGTGCACAAATGAGCGTGAGGGTGTGTACCGAGATGCATATGAGCCCATGTGAGGGAATGAGTGTGGTGGTGGGTGAAGGAGGGGTTAAGGTTGTTCTGAGAAACGTGTGCTCCCTTCTCGTGGAGGAGGTCACAGGCCAGCTTTTCCTAGGACCGTTCTTGTGAACTGCTGTTCCCCGGCCTGGATCCAGGACCTGGATTAAGAGTGCAAGCTACAGAGGCAGGCGGATCTCTGTGAGTTTGAGGCCAGCCTTGTCTACAGAGAGAGAGAGAGTTCCAGGATAACCAGGGCTCTGTTACACAGAGAAACCCTGTCTTAAAACAGAACAGAACAAAACAAAACAAACAATAACAACAACAACAAAACCTAAGTGCACTGCAGAGCTGGAGCATGGGAGGTCCTTTGGATTGTCCTCACTGTTCCCAGCTTCAGGCCTGGCCTGGATTTCCCTCTAGGGGACAGCGGGAGGGAACCACAGGACTGGATTGGTTTATTCAATGAAGTAGCAACTTCAGTTTGTTTCCCCAGCCAACTTCTCTTCCCGCCTCACTTTCTCCTCAGATAATAGAAACACACAGGAGGGGGTTTCTTTCCCTGGCAAGCCAGGGTGGGGGTGGCTGGGGCCCTACCATTGGCTCAGGCCCTTGTCATTATGGGCACACCCCTTGGACCTGAGCCAAACCCCACTTCAACAAGGGAGAACAACTGTATTAGCAGCTTCCTGCTCAGCCCAGGGCCCTCTCTGGGAGAGGCCCTCTGACCTCTCTGCGAAAAGGCCAAGGCTTTCTAAAGAGGCAGGTCATTCATGACTGAGGCCTCTTGATCCTGACTCCCTCTGGTCCCTGCCAGGTTTTGAAGCCACAGTGGCAATGGGGATCAGGTGGAGCAATCCTGTGGTGTCGAGCAAGTCTGAAAGGCTCTCTGGACTTCCCACCTGTGACTGCAGATGGCAATAGGACTGAAGTCATAGTTTTTGTTTTTGTTTCTTTTCTGAGATTCAGTGAGTTCCTGTTTGTGCGACCCTTGGACTTGACCTCCATCTGTATGAGAGGTTGTAAAACACGTTGTCACTTCCCCATTTATGAACGGCTGGAGGAGGGGCCTCCCATTGAGTTAGCTTCACACCTGCTCATCCTCTGTTCTAGCTCCAGCCCCAGCCCCGGAAGGTCTGGCTTTTGACTTCTTTCCTCAACCTCTTTATCCCACCCACCAGGTCACCCGCCCTTTGCCTCAGACCAGTGATTGAGGAGGATCCTCATTCCCACACCTCTCCCTCCTCTTCGCCTACAGTAGCCACTCCCAGGGAACCCCATATGGCAGGCCTCTCCCCAGCGCTTTTTAGCTCCCAGTTGCCCTGGAAAGAAAGTGGCAGTTCTGTCCGCTGGGCTGTGGACTCGGGTTTTTGTTTGAGGAGGACGAAAAGCTTTCACTCCCATGAGATCACACGCCTTCCTGAAGCTGTAGTTCTGGTCAGGATTGGGCCTCTGACACCGGGCTGGGACCTTGTAGAGACTTCTGCCTTCCCCTCTATTTCTCTCCTCCCAAGGCCCATATCCCACCTGTGCTCTAAGACTGAGCCCCACCTCGGATCCCACTGGCAGTGCTAGCAGACGTCCTGGAGGCCCAGCCACCCACATACCCCAGAGGGTGCCTCATGGCCTCTTATGCAGTTCACCTTCCCGACTTCAGCACCCTCACTGGAGCTGCAGGCATTGATGTCCATTGATGTCCTTGTCATTGATGTCCAGGCTCTGCTGGAGGCCTGGCTTCCTGGTGTCTAGAATTCCAGTTCAACCTCCTTCCCTAGCACGTCACAAACACCCATTCTACGCCCTCCTAGCCTGGCACTGGGGCAGAGATGGAGAAATGCCAACCGGTCCTCATCACCTTCCCCTCCCCTTTCTCTTCTTCTCCCCCAGCTTCTTCTTATTTGCCTCCTCTCCTCCCTCCTCACCCTCCCGTTTCTTCCTTCTGTCTTCTTCTTCTCTCCCACTTCCTCCTTTCCCCCCTCTTTCCCTTATCCCCATCCATCCCCCTTCCCTTCCTCTCCACCCTCCTCCAACCTAGCCCAAAATATTTGTGAAGAGCAGATGGGCAGTGATGGTTTGTCTTCATTTTCAACTTGACTGGATCTAGGTTCAACTACAGGAAGGCACCCTCTGGGTAGGTATTCAAAGGCACTTCCTGGAAGGATCAACTGGATGCACCTAGAGTGGGCGGTGCTTTCAGGCAGTAGTGTTGGTCTGGTGCTCACACATCAATGCTGATTTCTAGACCCTGAGATCTGGTTGCAGTCCAGATGAGGGCATTGTCAAGTACGTTGATCAATGTTGTGTAAACCTTGTTCCCCAAATATCTCTAATTGGTTAGTAAAGAAGCTGGGCGGCCTATATCTGGGCAAGAGAGGACTGTAGGCAGAACTTCTGTTCCCGGTCTTGGGGTCCCAGATAGGGACCAGGAGGTAGAAAAAGGGAAGAAGGAAGAAGAGGTAGAGAAAGGATGTGGAGATTAGAAGTGACATGATGGAGCAAAACAGCCCAGGCAGGGCCAGTTTGGCGAGTAACTCGGGACACATGGATGGGAAATAGCAAGACTAGCATAGAGGATTAGGATAAATGAATATCTGCCCAGTTATGGTGCTTAGAGCTTATTAATTAATCTTATAATTCTCTGTCTCAATTATTTGGAAGCTAGATCGCTGATTAGAACAAGTCCCATCCCCCACCCCCAGATTATAACCTACCATTACACAGCGGTGTCTCCACTCTAAAGAGGGCTGAAGGAGACGCACAGTTGCTTTTGTTCCTTGCTGGTGCACGCATCCACTCTGATGTTGATGCCGCTGCGGCCCCTTTCTCTGCTTTTGGAGTCCAGCTTCATCTGTCTTCCAGTGGACTGGTGGCTCCCTAGGAACCCTCCAGGCACTCAGCTTCAGACTGGGACTGCTGAGGCATCTAGCCCCATGGACTGGGTAGCCACCAGGGTCTCAGCCTCTCCAGCAGGCTGACAACCTTTGTTGGACTCCCAGCCTGGAAAGCCAATCTAATGGATCCCCTTCCTCCTAGTATATGCATTCCGCTTAGAGACCCTTGACTGATACACATATTTATTGCATGATGGGGTTCAGGGGGTGCTCACTCTGGTGCCCAGACTCAGCTTTGCTTTCTCACTCAGGGTGTCCCAGGGGCTGGGCCAGAGGTGTGCCCACAGCACGCTGTCTTTTGCATACATGGGTTCCCTGATCTTCATTCATTCAGATTCACACAAGAGGTGCCTTCCTTGGGAGAGATGGTCAGACATCCATTCCGGTGGCTGAGGGGAGGCGGGTCTGGGAAGAGGACTCCAGGCAGAGGTAAGAACAGGGGCAAAGCCGGGAAGCTGCGTGCTCTTGGAGATTAGACCCCCTCAGGGGAAGGCTGAATGGAGGGAGATGCAGACAGCTCTGTGGAACCCTGACTCAGGCCTGGGGCTGAGAGTGACGGGAAGATGGATTGTCATGCCTCATCCAGCACGCTCCGCATGCTCCCCTCTCCTTGTGGGAACCAGTCCCAGGGCTCTAGCTGTCATCAAGCTTTCTCTGTTGTCTAAGCTGAACCTCCTGCCAAATTCCTGCACGTCCTTTGGGGACATAGACCACAGTGGCCCCCCTTCTTTTTTGTCCATTTTCCCTTGGCTCTCTCTGCCTTTCCTTCCTTCCTTCGTAGTCTCCTTTGGTTTTTCTTTTTCCTTTGTTTCTTCTAGAGCTCTGGCTTCACCCTCATCCCTTAACAAGGTCTTCCGATGACCCGTGGCAATGCTGGGGACAAGAAGACAGAGTGTGGGGTTGTAGCCTTTTTCCTCTCTAGGGTCTGAGGGGACAGGATCCAGCTGTCCCCAGGCTGCAGCTTGATTTGGCCTGGTGGGAGGTTGTGACCAAACACTAGGCCCTGGAGCCCAGAGCAGTCCTGCCTTGCCAAAGAAAAGGCAGTATGACAGCTTCGTCAAGAGAGAAGTGGAGCTATGGGGAAGGGTGCTTCTTGTTCAAGCCTGAATGGGGATCCAGCACTCGGGTGTTGAGGGCAGGGGGGAGAGAATGTTGGAGAAACAGGAGGATCTTTGGGTCTTGCTGGCTGCCCGTCCTACTTAAGGAGCAGGAGCCGGAGCTCATTGAGAGACTGCCTCAAGAGAATTAGGTGGAGAGTGATAGAGGCCACCTGGCCTCTGCGTGGGCACACCTATCCATCTATACACTCACCCACGTACCCACATATAGGAACAGCCTGCCACCTGGAGAAGACCAGAGAGAACAAGGCAGGGACCCCTGGTGACGATGCTATCTCCAGACTGCGGGTGGGACTGGGGACACTGGCCACTAAAGGTACAGGAAACAGGAGGAGGCAGCCAGCCCTTCCCCAGGCATTCTGGTTGACGCCAGTGGCCTGCCTAGGTGCATCTGAAGGAGGCCGGAGAAAGCCGTGCTTGTCGTGGAAGTTGTTTTTCTCAAATGTAGGGCTCGGCCAGAGTCCTGGGTGGTGTGGAGGGCCAAGAAAACGGGAGAGCGTGTTTTCTCCCAACAGGGGGTGGTCTATTATGGAGCTCTGAGGGCTCCTGCGAGTGAGCATCCCGACTCTACCACAGGCAGGTTGGGTGGGCTTAGTACCAAGCGAGGGCTGCTCACACCCAGGATGGGAGACATCCACATGGCTGTGCTGACCATGGGCTGGGAACCCTGGTCCTGGCCCCAAGGCTTTGAGGCCTGGGCTTGGGAGCTCAAAGATGGAAAGCCCTTCCTGTCTCTCAAAGTGCTAAGTGGTGGGCAGGAAGGGGCTGGGGGTGCAGGAAGAGGGCTGTGACAGAAAGGCTTTAGCTTTTCCCGCAGCAGGCACAGAGAAGGTGAATGACCCAGTGGGGTACTGTGAGACTAAGGGGAGAAAAGATCCCTGCCAGCCTCTGGAACCCCAGGGTGCCACAGCTGCTGGAGCTCCGAGGTGGCTTCCTCTGCTCTCTCTGGTGTGGTTCTGCGTCTGTGGTCCCCCTCTCAGCTCTGTATCATTTTCATTTCTCTTGTTTTCCTGTTTCCCTCTGTTCCTGACTCTCCTAGTCTCTTCTCTTTTTCAAAATGTCTGTCAAGGCACTCATGTGCTGCTAGAGGTAAATTTTTTCAAGTTGGTCTTTGTGATGGGTTTGACGACTCAGACTTGGCCAGCAAGTGTTTTTACTTGGAGAGTCATCTCACAGGCACAGTTATATCTTTCTTTGTGTGTCTATTTTTTTTTTTTTTTTTTTGGCCCTCACTTGATGACTTTTGAATTGTCTGGTTCATGGAAAACTGACTTTCCATCAACTCCTGGGCCCAGGATGACCCCTCCCCCGAATGGGGTGTATGTGTGTGTGTGAGTGAGAGAGAGATGGGCCAAAGTGAGGGTGTGTGTGCATGTGGCAGTCACATGTGAGGCGTGTTCTGTGAGCACATGCAGCAAGCTCAGGTGTGGCCATGAGAGTAAATGCCGTGACATGGGTCAGGATGTGTGTATGCAGCAGAATCGAGTGTTTGTGTGTATGCAGCAGGTGAAAGCGAGGGTGTGTGGTGTGTGTATGCAGTAGACACAGGTGAGGGCATGCACACATATGAAGCTGGTGTAGGTGAGGGTGTGGGTGTATTCGGATGTAGTCACGTGTGTATGCAGCAGGGACAGTGTGGTCATTTGTGAGTGCAGGAGGCCCAGGTGAGGGTGGGTGTGGCTGAAGGAGGTTCTGGGAGCGGAAGTGGGGTGGCTGTGGAGAGGCTGCTGAAGGTGGAGGGCGAGGGCAGGAGCAGGGACTCCTCACAGGCACACAGGGTCAAGTCAGGTTTTCTAGGCAAAACCAGACTCACACTGCTCCCACACCTCCGCCGATTCTTGGAAAATGACAGGAGCTGGTCTCACTGTGGCTCGTGAACACAAAGTGCATTGTTCCCCTCTCCAGGTCTCTGCCCCTGTCTCTGCCAGCACTGTCAGTTCCTGGTGGCAGATGGCAGCTTTGTCATTGAGGCTCAGGCTGCTCACCTGGCAGGCAGGGTACGGGCAGGCATGTGTTTGTGTGTGTGTGTGTGTGTGTGTGTGTGCCTCCTTTGTGGGAGGGAAGCTTGCTCTCTTCTTCCCTGATTCTCGGCCCTCAGCTCACCTCCTCTGGGATGCCTTCTTTGACTGTTCCCACCTTGACCTTTGGAGGCCACTGACCTCAGAGCAGACGTGCGGTATGACTGAGGTCTAAGTTTAGAGGCTGAGTGTTATTCAGGAAGCAGCCTGGGGCCCAGGGAAGGCCTGGACATTGACCACTGGCCACCATCTCCCCATACTTCCTGGAGACCATTCTGTTATGCGTGGGCACTCCTTCGGGTGGCAGCCAATCAACCTTGTTTGACCAACGAGAAAACTGAGACCCCCGAGAGATAAGCACACTAGCCATGCAGCAAAAAAAAAGCACCACGAGAACAGGGGCTTCAGGCTTCGGGTACTGGGTCCTCCCAAGGGAGCTGATATGTTGGGAACTTGGGCTGGAGGTGGGATGGAGGAAAGGATTCAGAGGTGTCTCCCCACACTTGCACACTTGGCCTGCCTTCTCTGTGCAGATCGCCAGTGCCAGCCAGAGAGGGGCTTCCTTTTCCCCGTGAGAACGAACACTTCCCAGGCCTTCCTCAGCTTATCTCTGCCCACTCTGCCTCCTCTCCTCCCCGCTGCCCCCAGGCTCCTGGCTTAGAGAAGCTAACCCGTGCCTCGTTCTGCTGAGTCTCTGCCTGCTCTTGCGGCTTGCTTTGGACACCTATAATAAGACACACTGGGGATTTCCAGAAGGGCCTTCTGGTGCTTCGGTGTGTGGGAAGAGCGTGCATTCAACCTTTTCCTCCTTGGACACCATTCACGGAGCCAGTTCCTCCTCCTCCTGCTTTCCCCAACTTCTCCACTGCTCCTCTTTTTCTTCCCTCTATCCTCCCTGGAGGTCACCTGCTGTGGGCAACCTACTGTGTCCCTGTCAGGCGCTGGAGCTGTGTCCAATCCGCTTCCAACCTATGGGTACATATATTCGCTTTTAAAAACAGTCATTCAGGTTTCTGGACACATGGCTGCGCAGCCACTGCATTGGGAATCAGCCTTGTGGGCTGTCTCTCTGTCCTTCCCCATGCTGTGTGGACTTCAGTCCCTTGTCCCGCTGTCCCTCCGCCTACTCTGTCTCCTTCCTTTATGGAGTTTGTTCCCGTGTCCTCTCCTCTGCCTATCCCAGGCTCCTTGCTTGGCTGGAAGTCTGGCTTTCCTGGCTGCTTAGCCTTTCCTCTCTACATCATCCTGTATCTTTATCTTTATCCTGTATCTTCCTGTATCTTTAGCTGTTGATCTTTCCTTCCGGGACCCAGGCAGTTCAACCCACTGCTAAGCTGAGCCTTCATGGCCCTGAGACATGTCCCTGTCCTCCAAAGGGAAGTGGGAGTACTAGAGATGAGGGAGAAGTAAGAACCAAAGAAGGAGCTTGGCAGAGACCTCTCCCTCAAGGTGGAGGCCCTCCAGGTGGACAGGAAGGTTCTTGAGGGAGGTTCACTGTACCATCTAATCTCTACTCTGGTGTCTCCTGTTCTGGGGGCCTGTGACCACCCTACAGATACACTCTAACTTATTTAACCAGTTTTCTATGAATGAGCCTCTGGCATGTCTAGGCTTTGGGGCATCATGGATGACGATAAACAATACTGCACGGAACAGCTTCGGACCTTCCTCTCAGCTCCCCAGATTCTTCTCCGTCTCCTTGCCTACACACGCTCTCCATTCCTCTGGCTTCCCTCAGCCCTCGATGGCTTGTCCTCTGGGTCATTATTGAAATATAAGGAGCAGGTTTGGAAAACACATCTCCTTTCTCCTCAGGCCATGGACCCCACGTGCTGACGACTCATTTGGTTTCCAGTAACATTTGGTTTTCAGGCCTTTTGGCTGCAAGTAATAGAAGCTCCGATGGGTGAGAGAATACAGGAAGTTATTATTGCCTAAGAAAAGAAACCCTGAAGTGTGGTGATTGTGTGTGCCGGGGGCAATTGACCAGATGTTACTGCACCGACTTCTCTTTTCTTTTTTCTTAGGAAGATTTTTTTTTTTTCCCTAAAGAATTTTATCCACTTGAATACTCATTTAGCATGCACAAGGCACCACAAAAGAAAGAAAGTAAATGTTCGACTTAACTGGATGCAAGAGTCCATCTGGACATTGGACTATATGTTTGCAATAGACCTAGCTTTGAAATCCATTATCTGGATTCCTGGATATCAACACTGAGTTACACCTGTGAACCCGAGGCCAGCTTGGCCTGCATAGTGAGTTCCAGGCCAGCCAGGGGTACACAGTGAGACCCTGTCTCAACAACCACAACAACCACCACCACCTCATTTACACCTGGCCTGGAGCTATGGCTCAGCATATCAAGAGCACTGGGTGCCCTTCCAGAAGATTGGAGTTCAGTTCCCAGGACCCATACCAGAGAGCTCATAGCTACAACTCCAGCTCCAGGGGATCCAATACCTTCTTCTGGTGTCGGAAGACACTCCCACACCTATGTCAACACACACACACACACACACACACACACACACACACACACACACAAACTAAAGTAAAATAAAGAAAAAGTCTTATCCCCAGTGGTGTCTTAACAGATAGTGATGTTCAAGGTAAGCTAGCCTTTGCACTGGTTTTGGAGTCTACTTGTGTCTACAATGGAGTAGATGAGAGCTGACCAACTTTCCTTTGAGAAACATTAGCAGAGGCTCCTTAAGGCCTAATTGCTTTGACTGCTTTCCAATCTTTCTCTCTCTCTGGAAGATTTATTTTTATTTTATGTGTTTACCTTCATGTATATATGTGTACTAATATATGTGCAGGCCTGAAGAGGGCGTCAGATCCCCCTGAAACTGGAGCTGCAGATGATTTTGGGTTGCCACATGGCTGGTGGGAATTGAACCCAGGTCCTCTGCCAGAGTTATATACATTCTCTTAACTGCTGAGCCATCTTTCCAGCCGCTATCCCCTCTCTCGTTTTATCTGGTCTTGAATGTTACTAAAGACAATCCCAAGTGGTAAGAGATTTGCTTATCAGCAAAAATGGTCTCGTCAGCATCTTTCAAATTTCATGTGTGGGTCACAGAATTGATGGAATCAAATCCACACTCAGATAGCTAGGGAAATGTCAGGGTGTTTTCTTTCCAACCTGGCTGATGGTTGACTGTCAGCTGGTGTCCTCCAGTAAGACACGGTATCTTTCTGGCCTTTGCATTCTGAGGACACAGTCCATTGTGGAGGAGAGCCATGAATGACAGTAAGGTGCTTGAGGCACCTGTTTATGTTGCATCCTCAGTCGGGGAGGGAGGGGAAAGGGACGCTCTGAGGAATTGTGCCTTCCAGCATTTAGTTCGGTCTCTTTCTGTCCTCAGGGTTGTAAGACGGTTGCTGAAAACGCCAGACATGGAGTGCAGAGGTGATGTGCCTGGAGGCTGCAGAAAGCCCATCTCCCTGTCTAGATCTGTGGAAGTGTTTCCAGAACCTGCTTCTAGGTCTGAGCAGCCAAAGTTCAGCCACACGCTCATTCCTGTAACTCCCAGCCGGGGCAATGAGGGCTCCTTGCCTGGCAGGTGAGTCATGGGCTTTGTGGACTTTAGAGGAGGAAATGGCTGTGGGGAGAGATTGATGATCTAGAGCAGGGGCTGACAGAGAAGGCCTCCCGAAGGGGAAGATTCCTGGGTGTGTTTCTTTTTCTTTTCTCCCTCCTTCCCTCCCTTCCTCCTCTCTTCTTTCTCTCTTTCTCTTTCTTTCTTTCTTTCTTTCTTTCTTTCTTTCTTTCTTTCTTTCTTTCTCTCTCTCTCTCTCTCCTTCCTTCCTTCCTTCTTTCTTTCTTTCTTTCTTTCTTTCTTTCTTTCTCTCTCTCTCTCTCTCTCCTTCCTTCCTTCCTTCCTTCCTTCCTTCTTTCTTTCTTTCTTTCTTTCTTTCTTTCTTTCTTTCTTTCTTTCTTTCTCTCTCTCTCTCTCCTTCCTTCCTTCCTTCCTTCCTTCCTTCTTTCTTTCTTTCTTTCTTTCTTTCTTTCTTTCTTTCTTTCTTTCTTTCCTTCTTTCTTCCTTGAGACAGGGTTTCTCTATGTAGCTCTAGCCATCCTGGAACTGGCTCTATAAAACAGGCTGGCCTCAAACTCACAGAGATGCACCTGCCTCTGCCTCCTGAGTGCCAGGATTAAAGGCGTGCGTCACTGGGTGTGTTTCTGGACAGACTGGTCCTCAACCTCTCTAGAGAGCTGTCCTCACTGCCATCCACACAGTGGGAAGGAACCCAACCTGGTGGCTCAGATCTGTAATTCCAGCTACTGGAGATCACATGTTCCAGGTCTGACTGGGCAAACCTGGTGACACCTCATCACAAAATAACAAAAACCAAAAAGGTCAGACTTGACAGAAAAAGAGAGCCAGCATCTTACCAATTTTGAAGGACCATTGAAAAGTAAGAGGAGTGATTACAGGAAACATTAAATATGAGTATTTTCTATCACATGTTCTAAGACTTGCGTTTATGACGAGGAATTAAAATCTAATGTTTTAAACCCCCACTGGGTAAAACCTTTGTTTACACAAAGGCTCTCTGTTTTGTGGCCTAAAGCTGGGACTCCTTTCCCCTTAGATCTTATTCTTTCAGGCCAGTCATGAAAGATGTGAGGTAGGACCCCAGCCAATAGGGAAAAAAAAACATAGTCACCACCTGAGTTAGAAGGAAAGCCAAGTGTGATTCCTGCTTCTGAGCTCTTGATCAACAGTAACATTTTACCTTGTGGCTACATTGAAAAAAAAAAATACAAGAAGGGCTCAGGACACAGCTCGATGGGATGGGTATGCCCAGCATGCACGCATGGGTTTATTATCTCCCCAAAACACACGTGCCATAAAGCCCCACAGTGACCCTTGCTAAGCATCCTGGGATGCAGGACTGGAGAGCAGGGAAGGACCTGGAGTTAGCGCTGAGGCCAGGCCCTGCAGCCCTTGTCCCTTGAGGGGAAAGTCAGGGTCGCTGAGATGCTTTGATGCAGGGAGCTGGCTAAGGTAACTCTTGACTTGACATTCCTTACAGCTGTGGCTACAGATTTAGGGACAGGAGGGACAAGGTACCTGACATTTCTCTTGACCCCTAGGTGGGCCTTGTCATTGCCCCTGAGACAGGGAGGGACAGGAAAGAGAGCTGTGAGTCAGGAGCATACCTAGGGAAAAAGAAAAACACAGGAAGTGACTCAAGGCCTTCAGAGGAGACAGGTGGCCGGACAGATCCTGGTAGAGCCGGCTGAGGGCGAGAAGCCCCTCTCTGAGGCTGCGGGTGCACGCTATTTGGGCTATTTCTGCCAGCCATGTTTCCCACAAACCCTTCCCTCCTTACCACAGCAGCCACTGCCCACTTGCCCACAAGCCCAGTTGCCAGCTGTCATAATTCCTGGCTCCCACCCACCCCCTGCATCCGGAGGCTCCCTCACCTATGACCCCAGAGGATGCCTCAGACCTTTCCAGACATCTCTGCTCTCACATCCTGAAGGGGCACCTGTGGAGTGGAGGAGGTGGAAAAGATGGGAGAGGGGAAGCGTGAAGGTGGTGGCCATATATGCTGTGGTGCCATCCAGGGCAGGAAGAGGAGCCCTGTTCTCACTGGAGTTCAGGCCATTAGCCTTGGCAAGCACCTTTTAACCCTGAGGCATTTTGCTGACCTCTTTGTCTGGCTCGCTCTTTCCTTCTTTCTTTCTTTCTTTCTTTCTTTCTTTCTTTCCTTCCTTCCTTCCTTCTTTCTCCCCCCGCTTTTTTCTTAGAAGCAGGATCTCAATGTGTAGCCTTGGTTAGAACTCAGAGATTTGTCTACCTCTGCTGGGATTAAAGGCGCAGGCCACACTTGGCCTCTTTTTTTTTTTTTTTTTTTTTTCCACAGTCATGGAATAAGCATCAGGCTGGCTTTGAATTCCCTACATAGCCCAGGCCAACCTTGAACTCCTGATCAATCAATCCTCTTGTATTAGCCCCCCAGCTTTAGAATTACTATATGTAGCTCTGGAAGCCCTGTATCCATCTTTTTCGTTATCTTGAGGCTGACCTTGAGATACCCCTGCCTCAGCCCCTGGAGTCCTGGGATTACAGATATTTGATTTCTTCCGTCCCTCCTTTCTCTCACGTGTGATAAGCATTTTTGTATGTATGTCCTTAGGGCATTTCTGTAGTTGCCTTCACAAGAAAAGACTCAAACAAAACCCTAGACGTTCTAACGCTAGGTGGGAGAGTATGGGCAGGCCAAGTTTCCTAACAATGCTGGGATGCTCGTCAGAACGTGCTCACGCTCTTTCTGGTAGCGTTATGGGATACTGCCCATGTGGCCACCTCCTCCACACCACTGGGTGTTACTGACTTTTCCTAATCTTTGCTGGGCTGATAACTGGAAACTTAGATTTGGCTTCCAGTTGCGTTTCAAATCATTACTGAGATGGAACATTATGTCTCTATCATTTTTTAACTATTTATGTATTTTATTTTATGTGCGTGAGTGTTTTTGTCTGTGTACCAAGGGTGTGCCTCGTACCTCAGGAGGTCAGAAGAGGATGGATGTCCTGGAACTGGAGTTAAGGATGGTTGTGAGCCCCCATGTGTTGCTGGGAGCTGAACCCAGGTCCTCCGTAAGAGTAATAAGCGCTCTTGAGCACAGAGTCATCTCTCCAGTCCCTGGATACTATATTTTTATTAGCCAGTTGTGTGTGTGTGTGTGTGTGTGTGTGTGTGTGTGTATGTGTGTGTATGAGAGAGAAACAGAGAGAGAAAGAGAGAGAGAAGAAGACAGATAGACAGACAGACAGACCTGCTTATGGTTCCCCCCCCCCCCCGTATTTTCCTACTGGATATCTGGTCTTTCCCCTTGTTGTTTGAAGAGTGTATTCATTTGCTTGTTTGTTTATTTGCAGGCATCATGTACATCTGGAATCCCAGCATTCAGGAGGCTGAGGCAAGAAGATTGCTAGTTTAAGGCCAGCCTGGGCTACATAGTGAGAGCCAGAGAGTGGGGAGCTAGCTCGGCAAGTAAACTGTTCCCTGTATAAGCGTGAGGACGTGCATTTGATTCCCAGAAACCACAGAAAGAGCTGCTGTGGTTCTATCACTGGAGAGATGGGGCTGGCCAACCAGCCTGCCTGAATCAGCGGCACATCCCAACTAAAGACCCTGTCTCCAAAACCACGGTAGATAGCGTCTGGGGGAGCAACACCTGAGGCTGACTTCTAGCCTCCCCGTGTGTGCACACTCACACATATATGTTCATCCACATCCACACACGTACACACACATAATCAAACCAACCAAAATGAATGTTGTTAACTTATGAAAGTCAGTCCACTGTCAGGCACCTTGCAGGTGTCTTTTTCTGATCTCTAATTTTTATCTTGTAATTTATTTATAAAGTT
The DNA here is from genome assembly GCF_030254825.1 of Meriones unguiculatus. Taxonomy (NCBI): domain Eukaryota; kingdom Metazoa; phylum Chordata; class Mammalia; order Rodentia; family Muridae; genus Meriones; species Meriones unguiculatus. The sequence goes on along the minus strand of NC_083363.1, from coordinate 37,325,095 downwards.
TTCCCTTCTAATTTCTTTGTGGGTACATTTATTAATCACTTCTTTTATGACTTCTGCTTTATTCTGTGACTGGGAAACTTGATACCCCAGGATCATAATCATAAAATCTACACAATTTCTTTCTCTTCTTCTTCTTCTTCTTCTTCTTCTTCTTCTTCTTCTTCTTCTTCTTCTTCTTCTTCTTCTTCTTCTTCTCCTTCTCCTTCTCCTTCTCCTTCTCCTTCTCCTTCTCCTTCTCCTTCTCCTTCTCCTTCTCCTTCTCCTTCTCCTTCTCCTTCTCCTTCTCCTTCTCCTTCTCCTCCTCCTCCTCCTCCTCCTCCTCCTCCTCCTCCTCCTCCTCCTCCTCCTCCTCCTCCTCCTCCTCCTCTTCTTTTTCTGAGACAGGGTTTCTCAGGCTGTTGTGGACTCCCTTTGTAGACCAGGCTGGCCTCAAACTCACAGAGATCGGCTGCCTCTGTCTCCCCAAGTGCTAGGTTTACAGATGTGCGCCACCTGTACCTGGCTCACACAGTTTCTTTTAAAAATGTGTGTGTGCACGTGCATGTGTGTGTGTGTGTGTGTGTGTGTGTGTGCGCGCGCTTGCCTGTCTGTGTGTACACCATGTGCAAGCAATGCCGCTGGAGGCCCAAAGAGAGTGTTGAATTATCTGGAACTGGAGTTACGGAATCAAGAGCTTCCATGTGGGTGCTGAAAACTGAACCTAGATCCTCTGTAAGAGCAGCTGGAGCTCTTAAACACTGAGCCGAATCCTCTGACACATTTTTTTTTTTTTCTGGTGCTTTTATAGCTTTATTTTTTCAGTGTTTTCTTTAATTCTTTGATCCTGCTGGAATTTATTTCCATGTTAGGGGTGAGGTAAGGAATCCAGGTTTATTTATTTACGACCTAAATTATCTGGTGAAGTGACTCAGTTTATTGAATTCTCCTGTTTATTTGGGTCTCTAAATTTCCTTTTATTCTTCGCAGCTGATCTCTGCGTGGACTCTGGTCTCCAGCCATTTTAATTACTGTTGCTGTGCAGACTGCCTTACAGAGCCTCTCTTCCCTGGCTAGCATACTTTGTTCTCCTCCAGGAATTGTCCGCCTTTTCTTATATACATATTTTTTTCCCAGTTAAAATTGTCATTATCTCTGCGGCCCCCACAGCAGCTGATCCTTTATGCCCGTACATAGTCCACTGAACCGATAGCTCATTTACAGTGATGACATGGTCACGTCACCATTCTTTATCAGTGATCAAGGTCTCCCTCCATTTATTCAGGTCTGTAGTTGTATTCCCCGTTTGGGTTTTATAGCTCTTTGCACTTACGCCTGCACATTTTAAAATGTGTTTTATGTGATTTGTTGTTGTTGTTGTTTTCATAGGGGAATTCCCCCTCCCCCATCATTTTGTTCGTGACCTTCTGCATTTAGAACATTTTGTTTCTCAAACACTGCTAAGTTCTTTGATGAAGATTAACCCACTTTGTAGTACCTGCCAGTAATCACTGCTACTGGGCAGGGTGAGGCAGGAGGATTATACATTTAAGGTCGGCCTGGAAATTAGTGGGACCTTGTCTCAAAGCAAAAGCAAGGAGGAGGGCTCCCCAAAGCGCACCCAACTATTGGCTGTGGTCGATGTTGAGAAAGGAAGCATCCCTCTCCCTTGAGGACATGGCTGCTGGTGGATGGGCAGCGTAGATGGGGCTCAAAGGATTATTAATGACAACAGAAAAGAGAGCTCGAAGTTGGGGGAAATGGGGTGGGGGTGCTGGAGTGAGTCAGAGGAGGTAGTGGTTGGACATGATCAATATATGAAACTTTCAAAGAATGAAATATGTTATTTAAAAAAGAAGAGAGCCACCCAGACACGGTGGCACATTCCTGCAATCCCAGCACTAGGGGAGGCAGAGGCAGGCAGATCTCTGTGAGTTCAAGACCAGCCTGGTCTACAAAGCAAGTCCAGGACAGCCAAGGCTACAAGGTTTGTTGAAACCCTGTCTCAACAAACAAACAAACAAAAGAGCTGGGCAGTGGTGGTGTGGCAGGCCTTTGATCCCAGCACTCAGGAGGCAGAGGCACCAAAATCTCTGCGTTTGAGGCCAGGCTGGTTTATAGAGCAAGTTCCAACAGGGCTACACAGGGAAACCCAGTCTCAAAACACCAAAAATCACCTCCCCCCGCAAAAAAAAGAAAGAAAAAAGTAAAAAGAAAAAGAAGATTTTTATCAAAGGAAATTAGAAAAATAAAAGTAATGAATGTTAAAGGAAATAAAAAATAGAAAAAGAAAAAAAAATGGTTGCTGATGTCTTTTAAGAAAAAAAAATGTATTTTATGTGCGTGGCTGTTCTGTGTGCATCTTTGCCTGTGCTCCACATGTATGCCTGGTGCTGGCAGAGGCCAGAGGAAAGCGCTGGATTCCCTGGACCTGGAGTTACAAATGCCTGAGAGCCACCATGTGCCCTTAACCACTGAGCCGTCTCTTCAGCCCTGGCTGACTCTTTTGAAATATTCAAGTACAGAGTAATATTATCTAGTGGTAATAATTCTTTCTTCCAAAACTTGTGCATCTCTTCTCCAATCATTTCATCTAGCTGCATTGTCAAATCACTCCAGAACAATGTTAGATGCCTTTTATATCATTTGCAATGACAGTGACATCTCTTTAATAGGACTGCTCCTGAATGTGTCCATTAAATGTACGAACAAAACTGATCTCTTCAGTTTACATTCTTACCAGGTGGGTTAGCCAGATGTGGTGGCACACTCCTTTAATCCTATGGCTCATGAGACAGAGACAAGTGGATCTCTGTAAATTCCCGAGGCCAGCCTGGTCTACAGAGTGAGTTCCTGGACAGCCAGGGCTACACAGAAACACTGTCTTAAAGAAAAAAAAAATCTCCAACAACTAACCAATACCCCAAGACAAAACAAAACAAAACAACTATCCCCAGAAGCAAACAAAACAAAAAATTACTTTGGCTCAGAGTTTCTAAGCTTTCAGCTTTGAAAGGGTTGCTTTGGGCCTGTGGGAGCTCAGTAGACAAATATGAAGGGGAGGAAGCCTGGTTATGTCATGTGGGCTGGGATGCAAAGCCAGGCCTACCTTAAAGTTTCCTCCATTGTCAGTGAGTCCCCCATTGTCAGCCCATGGGGGACACTTACCCAAACCACAGCACTTCCTCTGAGTAAAACTCCACTCTCCCACAAGAGACACCCAGACAAGGAAGGAGGTCTGAGGTGACATGGCACGGGTCAGGATGTGAGCTCTCAGTCTATTGTTCCCAGGGAAATAAACACAAGATCCTCCCCAAGATGGAGAAGAAAGAGGTAAGCAGGGAGATGAGGACCCAGGGTCGGGAGGAAGGCTGGGGTGTCAAGGAAGAGAGACACCTCTCAGAGGGAGAAAACTGAGATTCTGCCGCTTGTGACCTGAAGAGCCTGTCTTTCACCTCAGGGCTCTCGAGCACCTGTGTCTAAGGAGAGACACAGGAGCCAGGGCAGGACCTCTCCCCAGTCTGGAGAAGGACACAGGTGAGGTGGATGCCACACAGTGGGTGGGGGATGGGAGAATTCAGTGCTCTGAGGCCGAGGCAGGACAAACTGTGCCTGCCTGCTTCAGCTACTCCTCCACACTGGTGCTTCTGAAAGTTGAGTGCTCGCCTGCCTCCAGGCTCCTCAGACCTATTCTTTCCTCCAAATCCATCCCACCTTCCCACCATTTCCTAAAGCCTTTATGGAATCCCCTGGAGAAGGTTCTTTCTTAGGAACTTGGCTGATGCCAGCATCACCCTTGGGGTACTATTTCTGTGCCTAGAGCTTGTTGGGGTGGGGAAAAGGTTGGGGGATTTTCCAACACAGATTTCATGCCGAGAAGGAGGAGCTGTGGGCCCCTGCGTGGGTGATGGGATGTGATCAGGTGGCCAGGAGAGGAGAGTCTTGAGATGGCTGGACAGCCATCCCCCCTCATCACACCATCAGGAGCAGCGGAGAAGCAAACCCTCCCAGTTGAAACCCTCAGTTCACACAGTCTTTGTTTTGTTTTTCGAGACAGGGTTTCTCTGTGTAGCCTTTGTAGCCCAGGCTGGTCTCAAACTCAGAGATCTACATGCCTCTGCCTCCTGAGTGCTGGGATCACAGGCGTGAGCCACCACCGCCTGGCAGATCACACAGTCTTTTAGGAGAAAGGGAGGTGACTCAATAGCTGTTTCTATGGCTGGTAGGGATGAGACAGCTTCCTTCTCTTCTCGTGAGGGAAGAGTAAGAATATAAAAATGGGAACTGGGGAGCTAGCTCAACGGACAAAGTGCTTGGCTGTGCAAGCAAGAGGACCAAGTTCAGATCTATGGCACACACACACACAGAGATGCAAGTACAGTTCTTGGACTCCAGCAGAGTGAGGAAGAGCATGGTTGACTGGGTCTAGCAAGAAAGGCCAGAGTGCCCGATCCAGAGACAGGAAACTAGACGGCTGCCATGCTGGGAGCATTGAAGACTTTTTATGAGCCTTCCAAGCTACTTTTTGGTACGTCTCAGGAAGGGCACTTGGCCTGACTGTTTTCCCACCACAGGAACCCGGGAACATAGAGGGGAGGTGGTCATGTGGGGAGGATCCCCCTTATTAAATGAGACCCAACGCAGAGAAGCCAAGGTGGCCCAGCTTGAAGGAGTCGGCATCCTGGGTTGGGTACTCAGGGTCGGGACTTGGAAAGAGAGGCAAGATAGGCTCCAAAGGTTGGCGCAAAGTCGGGGTGCATGGTAGCGTGAGGAGCCGGGGACGTCTGAGTTGCCTTCATCAGCCAGAACCCAAGAGGGCTTTCCCTGGAACGATCTTGCACAATCATGGCGGAATCTCCACTGATGTGGCTTCCTGTGGAAAAGTAGGTGCCGTTGGTGCATCCTATTAAGTGCCTTGGCATGAGTCTTACTCATTTCCAGTCTCTTCAATTTCTGTAGCAGGCCCAGGCCTCCGGGGAAGCTTATAGAAAACACATTCCAGATGTGCTGAGGGAGACAGAGCCAAAGAGAGCAAGATGACTACTTTTTGGAGAAACAATGCAATTTCCCCTTTGGACCAACAACTTGGTGTTAGTTACTTCGGGAAAACGGCAGCTTCTGTCCTGGAGCCGGGGGGCCCTTGGGCTAGAGAACCCCTTCCCAAACCTTATGAAAAGCAGGGGAGCAATGTTGCAGGAGAAGACAGGCGACGTGGCAAAGGGGAAGCCAGAGGGGCTGTTCTCTGCTTTGAAGGACTCCTGAGACTTCCCTACGTTTCATGATCAGTAGACTTAATCATGTCTGTGAAGTCCCCTCTGCTTGGTAACTCGACAGTCACAAGTTCCAGGCATGGGGGGGGGGTGTGGACGAGGAGGGAGCGCATCTGGCTCACCCCAGTGTTTATTCTGTCAGCCGCGTCTTCAGCGTGTTATCTTTGTAAAGCCATACTTAGGAACGTGTGCAGTGTTGTCTGCTGGCAGCTCACGATGTCTCCCTCCCATAGCCCCTGGTCTTCTGCACAGAAGGAGCCAGAAGCCTGAGAACTGCAGCCCTCAGAAGCCCCTGCGTGCCAGAGAGAAACGCCCGCCACAAGGTTTGGTGGGCGGAAGAGACGCTTCGGCAGCAGCGTTGCTCATCCGCTGAGGGCAGAGGCGTGGGTTCTGGCAGGTACTGGATTTAAGCTCTTTCTCCACTTTGATCCTGGAAGCTCAGGTGTCTTGTGGTTTCAGCCACTTCCTGACTTCCTAAAACCTAACAAGAAAGCCTAGCCGGCCCTTCCCGGCTTTGTAAAGATGGAATTCCCTGTATCTGAAGCACTCTCTGGGTGAATTGCCTTGAGTGGAATGGGGCCTCGTTGACAATCACAACTGATAGCCTGCTTGCTTGTACTTAATAAGAACACGCAGACCAATCTGTCCAAGGGTCATTGAGTATTCAAATTCTGGTGACCACCTGCTACCAAATAATTAGGTTGTTGCCTGGTTTTGATGCTATGTCCGCACAGTCAAGAACCAACCTCCCACAAGGCCCTGCTTGGCAATGAATCTGAGTGCACAGTCAGATGTATTTACTCAGAACACATTCTTGAAATGCAATGTTTTAGTTGAAAGACATTCACTCTTTGAAAGCATTCATGCCTATTTCCAGAGACGTCTTCTGTGTTTTCTTCTTTTGGCCTGTAGGACATGATTCTCTACTTTTCCTTCCAACCCTTCCATTCCGCATCTCAGTGGCTTCTTTCTCCTCCCCTTCTTCTCTCTCCTCCCTCCCCTCCCCAGGCCAGGCATAGAACTCAGTTTTGTACTTCTCAGTCAGGTGCTCTGCTTCAGAGCCACATCCCTAGCTAACCTGGATTTCTCCATTTCTTCAGCACAGAGCAAACGGTGAGCGAATCCGACTCCTTCTGTCTTTAGAATGCATCCATATTTGACTGCTTGTGAGGGCCTGATGTCACCACCTGGTCAGGCCTGCATCCTGTCTCAGTTGAATTCTGATGGTGGCTTGGAACTATTCTCCCGTGCTCAGATTCTCCACTGTAGCAAGAGATCTTGCTAAACCATGAGCCAGATCATGTCATGCTTTGCTCAGAGAGAGGTTCTCATCTCCCTCAAAAAAAAAAAAAAAAAAAAGAGAAAGAAAGAAAAGTCAACATCATGATGGCTGTCCATAAAATCCTAACTCCACCCCCATCCCCATTGCTCTCTGAACTTTTCTCCCCACTCCTTGGTCTCTTGATCCACCTTGTTCCTTGAACTTTCTTATTTCTCAGATTTTCCAGGTGAGAGCCCCCGACGAACCAGCTGCCCCCCTTGAGCAGGGACTTCTCTGACCCTCCCGTCTAACATGGTAGGTGTCTACATAACCTTTGTGTCCCATTTCTGGTTCACCCCATAGTACCTCCCACCATCTATCTTCAGAAAGCAGTGTCTCTTTTCCATCTTCCCATCTTCTGATGTGTCCACTGGGAGAATACTGGGGAGCAATAGCCACTGGCTACGTGTTTCTTGAGTGTAGAAATGAACTCAGACATTTGCTGAGCCTTGTACTGGTGCAGAAGATTCCAACATAGATGATTTTCTTTCTTTTCTTTTCTTTTCTTTTCTTTTCTTTTCTTTTCTTTTCTTTTCTTTTCTTTTCTTTTCTTTTCATTTCTTTTCTTTTCTTTTCTTTCCTTCCTTCCTTCCTTCCTTTCTTTTCTTTCTTTCTTATTTTAGACAAGGTCTTACCTAGTAGTCCTGGCTGGCCTGGAACTCCCTCTATAGACCAGGCTGGCCTAGAAAACAGAGATCCGCCTGCCTCTGCCTTCTGAGTTCTGGGATTAAAGCATGCAGCACTATCTCCTGGCTCTGTTTTTTGTTTTGTTTTGTTTCTAATATGTGAAATGAGGGAAATAATAATAACCATTCCATAGGGTTGTTGTTAGAATTAAGTGAACCAATTCATGCAAATAATTGTGAAGCCTCTGGCATGTATTAATCATTAAATGATTGTAAGCTATTTTATTATTCTCACTTTGTAGTAGAGGGATCTAAAGCTTGGAAAATTTAGGATTGTGTCCTCAGGTTACATAGCAAGAGGCAGGGTGAAGGTTGAACTCAGGACTCGTGATTTACACAGCTGGTTCTGTTAAGTCAAACTCATACAATGACCTAAATAAGACCGTGGGACTCTTCCCTAAAGCAAAAAGAGCAGTGCAGCCTCTTGCTGTTTATCTGTATCCTCCCAACATTCCAACCAAGTCAGCAGATGGTCTCTGTTTGAACATCTCCAGGCCTGGAAGGCTCACTGCCTCCTCCTTCCATGTCTGGGGTGGAGACTATGGACACTCAAACTGTCTGTCACGATACGGGATCAAGATGATAGACACAGCTGGGATGTAGTGGAACATTCCTGCAATTCTGTTATGCACAAGGCTGAGGCAGGAGGATTGCTGAGAGCTTAAGACCAGCCTGTACTACACACAAAGACCTTATCTGGAAAATAAAATATTCTGGCCATGGTGGTACACACCTTTGATCCCAGTGTTCAGGAGGTAGAGGCAGGCAGATCTCTGTGAGTTCCAGGCCAGCCAGGGGCACAAAACTAACACTTAAAAAGACAATATTACATGCTCACTAAGTGTCTGTACCCTTCACTTTCTTTACCAGCACAGTTCGTCATTCTGTCTTTGTTCCCTGCCCAGTGCCCTCCGTGGTCAGCTACCCTGTGGCTTCAGATCCTGCCGATTGTCCTGGCTCGGCTCCCAGACATGCCCAGCAACCATCGTGCTGCCTATCCTTGCTGCTAGGCAGCCTTGACTTGTAATCTTGAATTGGGTCTGGGGCCTCATCTTACCCTGTAATGGGACCCTGGAGGAAGGTTGGCTTTGGGGACTGGGGCCACCTGTTTGCTGGCCTCTCCAGGAGCTGTGAGCGCAGTGAGCATGGCTCAAAGCAAGGAGCATGGCTCAGTTACCTCTCAAAAAGTAGATCTTGGTTACTGCCTAGCTGTCAGGCTATCATTCCCAGTCCTGGTTCACTGCAGATACGACCCCTGAGGGCAAGCCTTGTCTACAGGGTAATGGAGGGCTAATGTAAGGTGGGACATACCGCAGGCTAGGACCCTATGGCCCTCTTGAGGGTTGCAACTGCTGTCTGTAGACCCCAACCATCACGAATGGAGATTGTTACCACACTCCCTGTGTTGCAGAGGTTCTGCTAGGCTAGGATGAGGTACTCGCCCCCTCTCCCCCGCCCTGCTCTGCGTTAGCTAGGTCAGGGACAGGGTGGGGTTTCCCTCAGAAAGCTGTCGCCAGTCTGGGGTGGAACCCCTCGTCCTGCTGTGTGGGAGCTAAAACATCCAAGCTTCTTCCACTGACTGGGAAACTTTCCACAGAGCAGCCAATCCAGAAACTCGCAGGGATGGGAGTGTGGCTGAGACTTCAAAGGAAACAGGAGTACTGAGGACCAGAGTTCATTCTCTGTGTGCACCTCATCCCAGGTAAATCTTGGGGTGACAGTGTTCCTGCCTTGTTCTCTTCTGACCCTGGTCTTCATTTCTTCTCATCTTCTGAGAACCTTCCCCAAGTCCCTCCCCCCCAACACCCATGCTTCTTTCAATAAAATAATGTAGTAATTGTATTACTGCCCCAGTACTGACTGGCTTCAGACTGCCGGATACAGGTGGGCATCGGTGGGTGAGGCCCCAGCAATGGAGACAGATGGTGCCCGGAGGGAAAGATTCAATTACCTGATTCTTTCCCAAAGCAAATCCGCCTTGTAAGTGGGTTATAACTTGTTATTGAGAGGCCTCCCCTCCGTGCTGCTTGAGATTTGGTTTGTTGATGGCTTATTAAGTTTGCCCGGAGGGCAGTGATGGATGAATTAGTCCCAACTCAGAAGTCATGGAAGGATTCAGGAGGCAGCAGGAGGTCGGAGCTGTGGGTCAGTCAGGTCCAAGTCAGAGCTTGGGTGTGGGGTTCCTGGGGGAATGGAGGGGCATGCAGGGCCTGGGAATGGGGGAGGAGGACCTTGAATGCCAGTCTGGTAATGGGGAGCTGTGGGGAGCCCTGGATAAGAAAAGTGACAGGTGAAAATGGTTTTCAAGAAGACAGCAGAGAGGCATGGCCTAGGGGAGATACATCTGGGTGTGATGGTGTGTGCCTGCCATTTCGACACTTTGGAGGCAGAGGCAAGAGGATGGTAAGTTTAAAGATAGCCTGGGCTTTGCAAGAAGACCCTGTCTCAAAAGCAACAAACCAGGTCACTTAAGCCTCCTACTTGCCAAGGAGGAATGGAAGTGGGGTCTGGACCTCCTGGGCACAGATGGTGGCACTGTGCATGCACTCAATAGCGATGAAGGACGAGCCATTCTCAGCTCGCATGACAGAGGGCAAGTCCTCCCTTGCCATGGGAGGCGGTAGAGTTCAGAGAGGTTGATAGCAGGCCGGGGCTGCCCAGCAGTGGACATGTGAGGGGCTGAGCAGGCCCCCACAACCAACCTGTCTGCTTCCCCTCACTGCACATGCCAAAGCCATTCCAGAAGCAGCTTCCTGTATTCCCCAGCCCCACTTATTCTAATCCTGGGGATTAGTGAGGAGGGGGAACTGGCAACTGCTGCTCAGAACAAGTTGTTCAACACAGAAACTTTTCTCTGAGGCTGTTCTTCCAGGCCTCCCCAGGCCTCCGTCTCTCCAGGCCTGGGGAGAGGGCTTACGGGCAGGGCTCTGGGTGTATCGGAACCAGGCTGTACCGAGGAGATAGATAGTTGGTGGGGAAAGAGGGGGTTCTTGGTGAATGGGGGAACGTGTCCCTACATTGAGCGAGTCTCGGAGGACCAAGGAGGACTGGGCGCCAGCCAGCCCTTAATCCCTCTGCATACACTCCCTTCCCTAAGGATTTTTTTTTTTTCCATTTCAGAGACATCGAATGGAGGATTTGGGGTGGGGTAGGGGTAGGAATTAAGGAAGGCCGTATAGCTGGCCATGGGAAAGATGAGGCAAAGGAAAACCTAGGGTTTGACATGTCCTCCAGAAGGAAGCCAGAAACGCGAGGCCTGGCAGCTCCTGGCAAGCTGCACAGTCTAAAGGCACCGGTCCTACCTCTGCTGCTTTATTTGGATGTGTGCATGTCCTCAGAATAGGAGACCCCACTAAGGACAGGAACTGTGTTGGTGAGAGTAATTATTGTGGTGGGGTGGACGGTGACGGAGGTGGTCACAGCGATGGTGGTCATGGTGGGTGTAATGACGGAAACACTGTGGTGGTGACCGGAGTGGTCATGCACATGGAATCTCCTGAAACCATGAAAGGGATAGGGGGCGTGCCGGAAGTTGAGAGGTGGGCTTTGCATCTTGGCAGGCCTGGCCGCTCTCCCCACCCATTGAGTCTCAAGTGGTCAGGAGGGCAGGGCCTATCTCTCCCACCGGGGGAAGGGCTGTTGATGAGAGCTGTTGGCGGCATTCAGTGCTCCAAGCCTCACAGAAGCAAGCACCGGCTCCTTCGGTTTCCTCTCTCCCTAGGGATTCTTCAGTCCTTCTCTCTGTTCTAGGTCCTTCTGCCCACAGACTTCCTCTCGTCATCCCTACAGACCCTACCCTGAATCATCCACCAATCCGTTCCTTCAGAGTCCCACACATCCTAAAAAAGAAGCCTCGGCCTCTGCCACTGCTTCCTGGTCTCCCACTTGCTTCTTCAGCCCTCAGCACCTCAGGGTTCCTGGTGCAGTGGAAAGGCCTCTCTTCAGGCCAGCAGAGGTCCCACCCCACCTGCCTCGCAGCCTCAGCCTCTTGGAAAGAAATTGCTTCCATGGCCAACCAAGTTATTGACTTTTTAAACACTGATTTATCGTATGAGTTATTTGTATGTTTGTGGATGCGTGTGGTGTGTTCATAGGTCAGAGGTTAGCGTGAGGGAATTGGTTCTCTCTTTCCCCCTTGTGTGTCCAGGGGATCAAATTCAGGTCGCACATTCACCTGCTGGGCCATCTCACTGCCCCCAACCAAGGCTTTGCGAAAGCCTTTTGCTAGGACCTTCAGGACCAAGTGCCAGAGACTGTTGGGCCATCCCGTCCTCTCAGGATGATGCTGTTTTAATGTCCTTCCTTCCTTCTCTCCCTGAACGCTTCACCCACATTGACCGTGTCTCCTGGTTCCAGTTCGAGCCAACACAGCAGCTGGCAGGCCAACTTCTCTGGCTGGAGTCCTGCCTCTGGCTTCAGATTCCTCCCTTCTAGACTCCATCCAGGACCTTAGGTGAAGGTGGTCTTGCCTCCCCAGACACACTCGCCCTGTCTCCTGCCCAGCATCCTGGGTGACTTCTGCTTCCCTTTCCACCATCAGTTCTGCCAAACCTCCCGGGTCATGGTTCTCTCGCAATGAACACAGAATCTAATTTTATCTTAAAAACACAAAGCCTGCTCATCCTTTAACTGTGCTCACATTATCATCATTATCTTGATAGATCCTGTTTGCTATTAAAGCTAATAAGTTATATAAATCTTGAACTTTTTTTTTCTTTTTTAAACTCCGAAAGATAAGCTGCTATGCTGGCCCATAGGACATTAACCTGTGTTTTATAAACACAGGGATGGTGGTGAGGGTAGGACAAGGCTCGTACTGAGTACGCCTGCCTAACCTGGAAGTTACCGTAATTTTCTTGCCTCTGCCTTTCAAGTCCCGAGTTTACAGGTGTGTGTGGCCACATCCAACCGAAGCTATAGGCTTTCAAATGAGTAAAACATCTTTTAAGTTCTTGGGGGCTGGAGAGATGGTTAAGAGGACCCGAGTTCAATTCCCAGCACCCACATGGTGGCTCACAACTGTCTGTAACTCCTGCTCCAGGGGATCCGACATCCTCACATAGACATACATGCAGTCAAACACCAATAAGATAAAACTAAAACAATCTAAAAACAAAAACAACTACACTGAAGTTCTTATTTATTTATTTTTCCATGCTGGGAATGCCTCAGGACCTTGCACACACTAAGCAAGCACTCTGCTACTGAGCTACATTCTCAGCCCTGAAACGGCTTTTTAGAAAGTAAAACACCATTATTGCAGCTGGAGAGATGGCTCAGTGGTTAGAGAACTGCCTGCTTCTCCAGAGGACCTGGGTTCAGTTCCCAGCACCCATGCCCATCGGTGGCTCAGGGCATGCAAATATTTCTTTCCCCTTTGGCTGTATTAATGTGCCATTCTCTGCAGATGCCCTTGGCTTTGGTAAATCCTCTCAGGAAAAACATCTCTTTTGAACTCAGCAGGTATTCTCTTTCTCTCTTTCTCCCTCTCTCTCTCACACACACATGCACAATTGGCAATAATAAAAATAAACCTTAAAATGCTTTTTTACTATGCAAAGTATTTTGCATCCCAAATCCTCCCACCTTGACTCCAATAATTATCAGCTTTCTGCCAGTCTTGTCTCACCTGTTTTCCAGCTACCCTCTTGTTTCTTGTTGAGTACCTCAGCTAGCTAATTTTGACATATTCTGTATATCATATTATTTTATTCACAAATATGTGTACTCACCACATTTCTTTTCAAAAGTTATTTCTTTTCAAAATTTATTTGTCAAAAAAAGATAATGCATTTAAATGATCAACAATACATTTCTTTTTTTTTTTTTCTTTTTTTATTACAAGACAAAATCTCAGTATGCAACCCTGGCTTGCCTGAGACTCACCACGTGGTCCAGGAGTTCATGACCCTCCTCTGTCTTTGCCTCTGTAGGGCAAGGATTTCACGTGTGTGTTACTATGCCCAACAAAATTAATAAGTTCGTAATAAAAGTTTTAACTGTTTTGTGTGGTAATTTTTTTCATAAAAGTTTTAACTTTTATGTATATGAATGTTTTGCCTACATGTATGTATGTGTTCCATATATGTGCCTGGTCCCCCCCAAAAGGCCAGGAGAGGGCACAGAATCTGCTGGAACTGGAGTTACAAATGCTTGTAGGTCACCATGTGGGGGCTGGGAACCAAACCCAGGCCCTCTGTGGGAGCAGCCGGTGCTCTAAACCACTGGGCCATCTCTCCAGCCCCTTCATCCATTAAAAAAAGTTAACACACAAAATAATGAGTTTCATCATGGTATTTTTATACATATATTATTATAATTGGCTCATATTTATCTCCCTGTGTCAGTTGATGTTAACAAGCAATTTATAACTGCAACATCCACACTAACAACAAACCAACCACAAGGAAACAAAATATGAACATATATAATACCCAAAACCCCAACATCAGATAAAGCAGACAGCACGATGTGAATCCAACACAGAAACAAACACAGAAAAAAACATACTTCAGGGGCTGTGGGTGTTACAGTTTATTAAATATATATTTAGTAGGAAAAAAAAACCAACACTATTCCAGGAAGGTAGAAATAAAGGGCGTGACTGAGAATTTTGGCAGAGAATTGAAACTTATTTTTGCTTTTTTTTTTTTTTTTTTTGTAAGTGAAAAATTTAGAGCTAAAAAACAGTGCCTGAAAAACAATTTGAAGGATAGACTTAAGAGCATATGAGATGTGGCTGAAGAGAGAAATAACAAATCAGAAGCTGGGTCAGAAAAAATACCAGAATGAAGCATGGAGCTATATATATATTTTAAAAGATGGGGAATATATAAGAGAGTTTGAGAGATGGAGGAGGCAGTGAGCAGTTTCAGAGGGCAGGCTCAAAGTCATCTATGAAACTCATGAAGGAGACAGATCCATGCAGTCAGCAAGGACCTAGAGCAAGATGGGTGAGAAGAAATACACACCCAGCCTGTCAAGGAAGCCTGCCAGCGCAGCCACATATGAAAGATCAGAGACAAGGAGACTTGAACCCTTGATGTCCTTGCAGAGGACCCAAGTTCAATGTCAAGCACCCACACGGTGCCTCGAAACAATCTTTAACTACAGCTGCAGGGAATGTGATGCCCTCTTCTGACCGCCACAGATAGCAGCCATGTGTGTGGAACACACATAGGCATGCAGACGGAACACTCACAAACAAATTAACATAGATTAAATCCTTGTTAAGCATGAGAGAAGCATACAGGCTATCTTGAAAAGAACGACGGTTAATTGATCTCTTCACGGTCAGATGGAATCTGGAGGAGGCTGGAATTCTTTATGAAAAAGGAAAAACACAAAACACAACACACACATCCAATGGGTGTGTGAAAATTCCCCCCTCCAACAATTTTGCCAGCTGGGTGCCATACAGTTTTATTCAATTCTGAGAAGTAGTGCAGACACTCCAAGTGAACGGAAAGGCTCAGACCCATAAGGCTGACATTTCAAAAGCCAATAGCAAGTCACTCTTTGAGCTCAAGTCACTTGCCAGAGAGAGAGAGAGGTACAGAACTCAGAGCAACATTCCTTGCTATTGTGATTTAAGACAAAAGCTGTTTAAGAGGGTATGAAAGAGCAACCAGATGAAAGAATGAGTAGGGTGCACACCTTTAATCCCAGGGAGGCAGAGGCAGGCAGATCTCTGTGAGTTTGAGGACAGCCTGGTCTACAGAGCGAGTTCTAGGACAGCCAGTGACAAAGGAACCCTGTCTCGGAAAATGAAAGGCATAGGGCAAGGTCTGTGCAGAGACAAATCTTCAGTGCCCTCTCTGGACACACCATTCCCTGGACACCTCCACATATTCAGCCATCTGCTTTTGGTTTTTGAGACAGGATTGCACTGTGCAGCTCTGGCTGGAATGTGACTCCCTGAGCAGACAAGGCTTGAACTCACAGAGATCCGCCTGAGTCTGCATGCTGAGTGCAGTGACTAAAGGCATGTGCCATTATGCCTGGCTTTAAAAAAGTTTGTTTATTTAAAATATGTGTATTGGTGGGGTGTGTCTGTGTGGATATGTAGGTGTGAGGACGAGTGCCTAAGAAGGCCAAAATAGGATGCTGGATTCCCTGGAGGTGAAGTTAGAGGGGGTTGTGAGCCGTCTGATGTGGGTGCTGGGAACTGAACTCACGGCCTCTTAACCTCTGAGCCCTCTCTCTAGCCGTGTCCAGCAGTCCGCAGGCTGTCCTAGCCCAGTGGTTTTTGATCTGTATAGAGTTCATTATGTATGCATGAGAGATAATATCATTGGCCACGAGTGAACAACTCCGCATTTAACCCCACTTGCCTCCCTGGAAATGAAAACCAGATACACATCTGTTGCTTCGACTCCAAACGCCACAGTGACTGGAACAGAATAATGGATGGCCTGTTCAATATCTAGAAAAATCAGTAAAAAGTGAAGGTGCAGTAAGTATATTCTCCGATGAACATAACTGCAGGGAAGCTGGGCCTGGTAGCACCCCACTCCCCCCCCAGGCCCAGCTGCTTTAGAGGCTGGCAGGAGGGACACCCGAGCCCAGAGGATTTGTAACCAGTCTGGGGAACAGAGTGAGGCTCTGTCTTGATTAAGAAAAATACTAAAATCATTTCAGGTGGGCTGTAACTACCAAAGATCCCCATGAATAGACCCCCCTTAGCAAGATGACCCTAACTGGAAGGTCAAACTGAATGCAGTGAAAACGGCACAAATCAGTACCATAGGATGATGGAGTACAGGAGTTAGGAATTTGAAGTCCTTACATAGATCTTGGGAAAGAAAAACATATCAATCAATATTAAGGATTTTTACACGCTATAATCTCTAGGTGGATACTAAATTTTCAATTTTTTTTTTAAAATTATAAACACAGTTGTAAATAAGTAAAAACCACCACACAGCAAAACTGACCAGACCCAAAGTCTACACAACTCAATAAACTAAAAATTATGAGTGACTTTAAATTTAATAGAGAAGCTGATTAAATAAAATAATTCCAACCGAAAGCAAAGGAGGAAGGGAAAAAGGAAAGGAGGCAAGACATGTCAAAAGTAGTTAGCAAGAGGCTAGGTTTAAATCCAAATGTGTAAAATACTTTCCATTAAAAAGCAAAGAGTTTTAGAGTTTCAGACTAAAAAACTTTTTTTTTGTATTAAGTTATTTTTCATTCTCCCTGTATACCCCATATATATGTATATGTATATATATATGTATACACACATTTACACACACACACACATATATACACACACATGTGTGTATGTGTGTAGGTGGGTGTGGTGCATGCCATTGAGCGGTGAGGCAGAAGGACGGCTTTCAGCAGCCAGTGCTCTCCTCCTACCATAGGGGTCCTGGAGATGAGATCAGATTGCCAGGCTGGGTAGCAAGTGCCTTTACCCACTGAGACATCTTGCTTGGCCTGGAGACGTATCTTGTATAGGAACCAAACTGAAAGTATGTATTGTTAGTAGAGACACAACTGAAAACGCAGAGATGCACACAATACCAACTACAGCAAAAAGCTAATGCAGTTACGTGAAGGCCAGACTGAATAGATCTTAAGAGAAAATGTATCAGCAGGCTGATGCGAATTGGCACGCAGACACCCGCTGCTCCCCCGTGTCTGCTCCCCCGTCTTTCGGTTACTCAGGGCTGGTTTCTGCAGTGATAACTGACCTGACAAAACACCCTTACCTGCCTGACTGTTGGCTGCTCAACTGGTAAGCCTTGAGGCTAGCTTCTAAATAAGTTATATTCAGGGGCTGGAGAGATGGCTCAGCAGTTGGGAGTGTACGCTGCCCTTCGGTTCCTAGCACCTGCCCAGCTCACAACCACCTTTAGTAACTCCAGTGCTCAGGGTTCTAGTGCCCTCTTGTGACCTCCCTGGGAAAAGGCACTCATGTGCACATACCCACACACACATATTGAAAATATTTGCATATGTGCATAATTAAAATAAAAATTTAATATGTATATATAACACAAAATATATTCAAATTCTTGGTGTCTGTCTCCAGGAAAACTGAAATCAAGACAACAGTTCTTTGTTTTAGTGATAAGGACAACCAACACCCATTGGTACAATGCTGATTGGCTTTGAGCTCTCCCTTCTGCTGTTTCTTGACCTTGTTGCCATCCATCCCGTGTGCTTTTCTAAAAGTGGCTTCCCACCCTTGTGACCTCCCTCCTGTGCCTGCCTCCAGGCCTGGTCAAGCATGGAACGCTTTGCCTCCCATTCTCCTGTATCTTCAGTGACTCTTTTCAATTGTATTTATATTTTGTGTGCATTGGTGTGCGATCCCCATAACACATATTCTGTACCTCCCACTGTAACTGCGGGTGGAGTTTGGAAATGGGTGCTATTTTGGATCCTTAATAACTAGAACTCCTGAGAGAACTTTACCAGGATAACAGAGTTGCTGGGTGACCCGGCCCCAGTCTCTTACCCTGTATTGGCCTCTTAGTTTCTATGACTTCATGGTAAGCACTTTGGGCTGAAATCAAGTGTTCCTCCAAGGAGGCGAGAGATGTTTATTCTTCATTGTGGAAACTTATTGTCTAGGATGCTCGTAGCATCCCTGGTCCACGGTACCCAAAGCCAGAGCTTATCTCATGCAACTCTGTTAGAAATGTGGTCAAATGACTTCAGAGACCTTCTCCACTAGACAGGGTGATCTGTTAGGGTCTTCCTCTTTAGACGCTCTTGGACTCTTCCCATTGATACATATGGACCATTGGTGGTCCAGAAACATGGGGGCTAGAGCACAGAACAAATGGTGGGAAAGAGCTGGACCCAAGCTGGAGACAGTCCTTGCAAATATCTGAGGACAGAATGAACATCTAGCCTTCCAGCTTTCAGAGCAATGGAAGCTCCTAGGCGGCTCTGCTGGCTTTTCCATCATAGGTCCTTCTCTCCTCCATGGACAGAATCCAGGGTTGCGGCGTCATGCAATGTCGGGGGGGGGGTGTCATAAGAGTAGGCGGGGGGCCTCTGGAGCTCTGCTAGCCCTAGGGCTGTTGGCAGAGCTGAGGCCACAGTTTTCTTCACAGGAGGTTGGACGGAGTGGGGAGGGGACAGGTGTGACTTGGGGAGTGGGACGGTTCTCCAGACTGGCCGGCAGACTGGCAGCAAGATGGTTGGGACTGCCCTCATTTCCTCTCGTTATCCAGCCTGCATGGTGAGGGGTGAGGCCCATGAAAGGTGACTGTGTCAAAGAGAGGGATGGAAAGTGACAAGGGGCGAGGAGCCGAGTGCAGAACAGACGGTCTTTGAGGTGGATGAGGGCTGCGGCTCTCAGGAGTTCTGTGTTGCCCAATATTCAGAGCTCTAGATGAGTGTGCAGGAGCTTCTGGGAATGGCTCCATCTATTAATTCACCGAGTCATCGGCTTGACAATTTCTCTGGGGCTGCAACAAGCCCATCTCCGTGTTGTACGTGTTCTGGGACCACAACTTATCTGACTCGAGGGGTTGGAGTGTTGGTGAGCAGTAAAGGAGGAACCTCGAACAGGAGGGGTTTGTCAGTTTTATGCAGCTGGCTCTGGGACGTCGGGCAGGCGATGGAGAGGGAGAAGAGGAAGAAGGAAGAGGCAAGAGAGAAACCTGACAGGCATGCTGTGACCTGGCCTAACTCACCCCTCCCCCAGCTCCCATCCAGAGGGGGGGCTGTGATCGTCCCATTCTGCAGACAGAACAAACTGAAGCTCATCTTTCACCCAGAACTCTTTCCCCAGGCTTGCCCAGTTTGACCCCGGAAAGTCTCCGGCTGTCCTCACACAGACTGTGACCTTTCGGCCTCGGAGAGTGGCTGCCAGAGTGGAAGGCAGAGTCTGTGCCCTCTGTGGTCCTTCTGACCACATCGACATCTGTCAGTTTCCCGGAAGTCTGGTTCTACAGTCTGCGTCTGGGAATCTGTTTACCTGTAGGTAAACTGAGAAAAGTGAATTCTGCAGCTTCCACACCAAGGACCAAGTGTGGTGATAACAGCAAAGGCATGAGAATGTTAGTAAACATTTTTTTTTGGGTGGTGGGGGGCTTTTTTTAAGATAGATTCTCCTACACATTCAGGTATGAATTCACTGTGTAGCCTGGGCTGGCTTCAGACTCAAGACTCCTTTTTTTTTTTTTCAGCCTTTCAAAAGCTGAGGCCGCAGTGCATTTCTGCCATGTCCAGTTAGGGGATAGGTTTCTCGTTTTGTTTTGGAGACAGGGTCTTCCTGTGCAGTCTGGTCTGAACTCAGCATGTAGAGATCTGTCTGCCTCTGCCCCCTCAGTGTGGGGATTAAATGCTTGCATGATAATAGTTGTGAATTCGCAATAACTCAGACACGAATTCACGCACATTCTCAAGCCAACCTGGAGACCCAGGTTCAGACCTGGAGACCCAGAAGCCGGAAGCAACTAACTTACAAACCAGGGATCTAACCACATGCACAAGTTCTGGAGGCACCAGAGGTGTGGCAAGGGGCTTCCTGGAGCAGACTGTACCCCCAGACTTTAGGATAGCTGAATGTAAGTTCCCTGAAGCCTGTGGTCAATTCCCTGCCGCACCACTGGTTTGGTGTGTGACCCGAAACCGGTCAGTGTCTCCGGCTTCCTGTGTCGGACGAAGGAAGGAGCAGGTTGAACCGGATGGTCAGTAGCTTCGTTGCAACACTGACATTTCAAGAGGCTTCACCAGGCTAAAATAGGATGCAAGAGCCACAGCTGTGGTTGGAAAAGGGCAGCCTGGGACCTGTGTGCTTGTGGAAACAGGGATGCTTTGGGGGTGAGGGGGCATAGAGAGCTAATTGCAAGGTCATGAGCTCAGCTGGGGGCCACTTTCTCCCAGCAGCACCCGCAACTGGCTGTGAGTCAACGATGGGTCATTGGCCACAGCAAGGCAGCTGGAAACAAGCCCTGAGCATGGACAGAAAGCAAGTCCTACCAGGTACCAGTTTAAGGGGCTCCAAGGGGGCCTGCATGTTCTTTCCTATCTAGTCTATACACTTCTACACCCCATTAAGTCCCATTAAGCTCACTCACCTCATGCTCATTGGGTGTTTTGGGCTGTGATTTTGCTAGTACGCTCAGAGCCAGGGCACTTGAGCTGTGCCTGAAGCTGACATGTGGGGCCTCTCTCTTCTAACCTCTGCAGGCTGAGTTACTGCCACATAAGGGCAGGTATTAATTCTAGCCTACGCCCCAAGGGAAAGGGTTTGCTAAAAGAGGGGCATCAACTTTGGGGCAGACTAGTGTCAAAGAGTCACTCCTGAGGAAGTTCAGCAATGAGGGTTCCAGGATGTGAGCTCCTTGGAACGTCAGGGAAGGTGTGGGAGGAGTGGGAGTCAGGGCTGAAGTTCTTCCAAGATACAGCTCCTGCCAGCTGATCACATCACATAGCATGACATGGCTGGTGATGCTGGAATGATTCAAGGCACTTCCCTGCCATGCGTGTGTCTCCCACGAGCCTCTTGAACACAGGCTCCAGGCTCCTCATGTACCTGAGGTCTGGGCTGGAGCCAAGCTACACACTCAGCCCTGAGACAGAGGCAGCTGTCCCCAGACTCTTCTGCAGAACATTCGAACGTCTCTGTAGTCGTCACCAGCCATTTCCCATTCACTTACTCATTCATCCATCCACGCATTCATCTATTCATTCACCCATCCATCCATTCACTCACTCATTCATCCATTCATTCACCCATCCATCCATTCTCACACTCATTCATTCATTTAATCATGCTGCTGTACCTCTGAGAAAGGCTCTCTGTTTGTCTTTTTAAACATCTTCCTAGGTGGGGATGTAGCTCAGCAGAGTTTTTTTGTTTGCTTGTTTGTTTGTTTTTGAGCACACACAAAGCCCTGGGTTCAAGCTCTTCAAACCCCAGCACCACATGAACAGGGGGTAATGGAGTTTGCCTGGAAACCCATCATTGAGAAGTTAGAAGCAGGAAGACCGGAAGTTCAAAGTCATCCTCAGCTATATATTGAGTTCAAAGACAGCCTGGTCGACATGAGACTGCCTCAAAAGCAAAGCAAAATGAACAAAAACAAAACAAAACAAAAACCCCCAAAGCAAACGTAATTTAAAAATCTCCCCAGGAAGCCCAGGTCTCCGGGGGCCATCCAGTCTACACTTTAATTATTTGATCTTTAAATGTTGTTGTTTGTTTTTGAGACAGTCTATGTCACCCTGACTGGCCTGGAGCTCACCATGTAGGTCAGTCTGGTCTCAAACTCATAGAGATCTGTATGCCTCTGGGATCAGAGGCATGTGCCACCATCTGACCTCTGACCTTTAATTTTTAAATTTCTTTTAGCTTTATTTTAATATTCATGTGTATGAGTATTTTGCCAGCATGTATATCTCTGCACCACATTCATGCCTGGTGCTTGTGAAAATCAGAAGAGGGTGTTGGGTTCCCTGGAACTGGAGTTATGGACAGAGGTGAGCTGCGATGAGGGTGCTGGGAATTGAACCTGGTCCTATGTAAGAACAAGTGCCCTTAATCTCTGACCTATTTCTCCAGCCTCTTGACCTCATTAAAAAATAGTTTCTGTCTATGGGGGCTCTGGCTGCCTGCAGATCTGTCTGTGCACAGCTTGAATGAACAGCACACACAGAGGCCGGAAGAAGGTGTCAGATCTCTTGAAACTGGAGTTAAAGACAGTTGTGAGTTATAGACAGTTGTGTGGGTGCTAAGAACTGAATCTAGAAGAGCAGCCAGTGTTCTTAACCACTGAGCCATCCCTCCAGACTCTATCATTTGACCTTTAAAGCTTCTAAAGTCTGCCTTTCCAAGCTGACCTGTTGGGATTCCTCCTACCCTGGAGAAGCAGGCTAACCCTCTCTCCAAGAGAGATTGTGCTCGCTCAGATCTTCTCTTCTTCCCCTCCTGCTCCTTTCTTCCCTTTCTTCTTTTTCTGTGTAGACATATACTGAGCTTCAGCTGGGTCCCAGGAGCCAATCAGAAAGGAACACACACGTGGCATCTTCGCTTCACAGAGCTCCAGCAAGCCAGGGAGACCCTGTAGATCAAAGGCTAGTATAGCTAACTATAGCTTCATCTGAAGAGGGCTCTCCCAAGAACAGGACAAGATGACGGGCAAACGTGAAAATAGGAAGAGTCCACACAAACGCCCCTGAGGCAGTAGCTCATAGGATGAGGTTTCTGGACACTTCCCTTTGTCATTGAGAGGGGAGACTTCTAAGTCCGAACCCACTGTGCAGCAAGCGCCTGGCCAGCTTGGAGCCCAAGGGTCCACCTGGTATCCCTTAGGTATTTGTCTTCTTTAGTGCAACCTGTGGCTGTGTATTCATGTTCTGTCCTCCAGACAGCAGAACATGACCTTGACTCTGAGTCCCTGCCCTGACCTTGTAAACGCTCTCTTCCCTCAGCCCCCAGAGGCTGCTCTGCACCCGGATCTGCCTCAAAGTATCCGCTTTGCATACCTTCTTAATGTGACTAGCAAGGTGTGGCCTTCCTGTCTGGATATCCTGATCTCCTGGAGAAGGCCTGCAGGTGAGGTCCCAGGAGAAAATAGAAACCCGGGAGGAGGTTATAGGAGACATTTAGTCTAGGGCTCCAGAAATAGGTGTCTACACTGTGCTGGGCCATACAGATCTATGACCTCTGACCTTGTCCTTCCAGGCCCTCATTGGAGAGAGAGTGTATATACAGGAACCCATGAGTCCTCTGACTAGGCTTCTCTGTTGGCTGGCTCCTATCTCTTTGCTCTTCGGAACCCGGCCATTCAGGGGTGCCCGGTTAGTTACCGGAGCCCCCCCCCAAGATCTCATCCACCTGCTCTGCCCCAGAGTCACAGCAGTTGGTCCTATCTGGGCCCGGCCTTCTCACAGCCTCCGTGTTCTTCACCTCACTTCTTCAGGGGCCTAGCTGGACCGTGAGGCCGGCCCACTTCTCAATCCTCACTCTCCAGCATCTGTCTTGAACGGTGACCCCTCCCTGCGTGCACTCTCAGAGGCAAACTCTCAACAGCTCTCATTCTGTTGTCACATTTCTTATCTGTCATGGAAACGAGGCCCTGTTTGGCAGCTGGGAGAGAGGACCCTGTGGTTCCAGGTTAGTGCTGGCCAGAGAACAGAAGCTCTGGAAACAGCGTTTGCTTTCCCTGCCCTTTAGCGTCGACGAGCACCTGTTCTTTCCTGTTTAAGAACACTGCACATGCTGGAAGACCTGTGACTCCGAAGCACGGCTGCTCGCTGCCCTGGTTTCTGCTCCTATGCTGTCTCCTCCCCAGGACAGTGTTTTGACCCCGGTCTAAAGCAGCGACCTTTCCGCTGCATCCACGCCTCTCGATTTACTATGATCCCAATGATATTATGTTCTCCACTTAGTGATAATCTGTTTTTTCCTGCCCTGAAGTGTGAGCCCATGATGGCAGAGGCCTCAGCTGACATCTTGATTATGATGGTATCAGTGCGTGGAGCTGGGCCTTTGCGCACATGCATTTGTGTGTGTGTGTGTGTGTGTGTGCATGCGCACAAGTGGGCATGTGAGTGAGTGTGTGTGCCCTGGAGCTGAACACAGGCCTTGCTCAGCACCTGAGTCACAGTTGCGCAAGTGGGCCACAAAGGCTGAAGACCTACCTTGATGCCCCAGCTATGGGACTCTGGGCCCAGGCTGACTTCCCGTGAGCAAAAATTTTTCTTCCCTGAAGCACACCTGCTCTTCCATTCTGGCTTCCTTTCCCATCACCGGTTGCTGCTGGGCCCTTTCTCAGCTGAAATCCCTGCAGGTGCCACATTCTCATGCCTACAAATCAGGGTTGGGTGAGCACCTCAGGGCAGCCTGCAGCCCCTAGTCCTTGCCAGCCCTCCCCACCTCTCCCACACAAGAGAGGGACTCTACAGGAAAGCTTCATCCATCTCACCTGAGGTGGTGGCTCAGCCTTCCCTAGCCCCTATCCACCCCTGACTCCCAAGCCCAAGACAAGCCTCTGGTGGGTGGCCAGGATGTGCACGGGGCTGCAGTTTTGGACCCAGTGCTGAAAGGGTCCCTGCCATGTCAAGCTTCCCCAGGCCTGAGCAGTGTGCAATCACTGCCTGGTCCTTAGATCTGTCAGCACCCTGTCCTGGGCTCCTAGCCCTGTAAGCGTTCTGGATTGCTTGAGCAGAAAAGGACTTCTGGCTTAGAGGTTTGCACAGTGAGCTCCCAAGTACCCTGGTGCTGATCCGTGTGTGTGCATATGACGGTACAGGTGCATTTTGGGAAAAAACGTGGGGCTTACAACCCTTACTATTATCCTTCTTTTATTTATTTAGAAATTTTATGTATGCCAACTCGTGCACACTCAAACACACACAAGTGTGTGTGAGCCATGTGTGTGCAAATACGTGTGCCACATGTGTGCAAACGCTCAAGGAAGCCAGAGGACTTCAAATCCTCTGGAATTGAAGTCAAAGGCAATTCTGAGTTTCCCCATGTGGGTGCTGGGAACAGAACTTGGGACCTTTAAAAGAGCAGTAGCCATCACATTTAAGCCTCCATCATCATCATCATCATCATCATCATCATCATCATCATCTTCACCACCAAAGAGAGAGCCTCAATTTGTAGCCCAGGCTGTCCCGAGACTCCCTATGCAGCCTAATTTGTCACTGAATCCTAGCCTTAGCCTCCTGACTGCTGGGGCCCTAAGCATGTACCAGGCCCAGTTGGGCTGGCCCCGATTTCTACTTCGGCCATGGAACTCCATCCCTTTCCTTTGTTGCCTCAGAGAAAGAAGATGCCCCATGGGTTACTATTTAAAAGGAGACTTGTTATTTTAAAAAGAAAAGTTTGAAAACCACAAATCATAAGGAAATTAATTTTAAATACAGGGGAAACGGAGTCCCAGGGGAGCAAATGTCTTTCCAAGGTCACAGTGATGTCGGTAGCAGAGTGAGCACCATATCGGCCAGCCTGGATCATAGGCTGATGTTTTTGCCAAGACCAGGCTGAAACGTCCCTCTTAGGAGGTGGCAGCTGGGGGCAGAGTGCCAGGAAGGCACTGTCACAGACACGGGCTAAGGTCATGCCTTCCCACTCCCAAGAGCCCCTAAGATGCCCCCTTGAGAACAGACGTACTGGAAAGGACATTCAGTCCTGATCTGGAGGCTTGAAGTTTTGGAGGGGGAAGGGCAGAGTGAGGAAGAGTGAGAGGGACAGGAGAGAGAGAACCATCTGGGACAGGCTCTTCAGGTGCCCCACTGAGAGTAGCTGCCATCCCAAGCTGGCACCTGCTTTCTGTCTCCTTTCCACCTGGGGAGGAAACAGAGAGAGAGCTTGTGCCCAGGCGGGGAAGGCAGCCCTGAGGTGACCACTGTTGGGTAGAAAGGTGGGAGGGTCTTTGTGGATGTGTTGGTGATGGCTAGCAGTAGAGATCGTAGACTAAGGAGTTCTGTGAGGTGCACTGTCACGCCCAGCTGGGCACCCAGGAAGTGCTTTTAGGCTGTGGGATGGATGGGTAGTATCCCCACCCTTCATAACCACTGGCCTTCTCCTTCCCCCACTCCCGTCCTTTGGAGGCAACAAGGACTGAGTTATTCTTAGCAAGTTTCATTCATCAAAGTATGACAAATGGTGTCCTGGGAGGAATGCCTGGGCACCACAGGGAGCCAGAGAGGTGGAGTGCAACGGACCCATCTCTGGGGAGAAGCTGTTATGTTCAGGAAGCCCCATTTCAATGGAGACACAATCTATCTTTAAGAAAATGTACTCTGAGTGGCCATGGCCTGTCCTCAGGAAACTTGAGTTTGAGTCAGACATTTTCCTCTCCTCAGCAAGATTCTGTCTGAGGAGACACGGCCTGTCTCCAGGGAGCCCCAGTCTAAATGGGGAGACTGAGTTCCTCTTCTTAGGGAACCTCTGTGTGGATGGGGAGACACAGCCCAGGCCCTAGCAGGCCTCTCTTCCGGGGTTTTCCTGATATTGCACTGAGGGAAAGAGCGAAGGTTCTGTCCTCAGGAACTGGCCTCATGGGCAGAAGGCAGCTGCCAGCCCTGCTGGAGAAGGGTAGCCCAAGGCACAGGTTGGACTCAAGACAGAAAAAAGGGTTGTTGGGGTGCCTAGAGGTGACAGAGGAGAGGGGACCTGTAACTGGCATGCTACCAAGAGAGGTATGGAGGAAGACTGAGGCACAGGCCACAAGACCTTCACAGAGTCAGGGTGTCCGTGGCCATCCCATCATACACCCCTCCTCTCCGGCTCCCTCGAGGCCACGGGCAGTGCTGGTCAGTAGAGGACTCTAGGCCATAGGAAGGTGGGTATCAAATTTCTTTGCAGAAGGGTAATGTACCTGTCATAAAAGGAGCCTGTGGCACTTGTCAGAGCCAGCAGTAATGGAGCTGATCAGGAGGACCTTTCCTGAATGTCTTCCGTGCCCTAGGAGAAAAAATGGGGGCACTGAGGTTTCTTCCATGGCTTTCCAGGGACAGTTCCCTTCATCTGGGCGTTCACGTTCTCGTCCACTACCCTCTTCCAGCAGAGAAAGTGGGTCGGGGTTGGGCTTCCCGAGCCTCCCACTTGTATGGGGGAACATGACAGAGGACTCTCTTAAAGGACATGGAGCAGCCCCCGGAGGTTGCTGCAGGTGGAGCTTTCGCTGCTGCTGCTGCTGCTGCTGCTGCTGCTGGGGACTTGGGAGAGGTCATGAGGGCAGGGTTGCGGGTTCTAGGTCCTGGAAGGGGGGGTGGGGCTAATTACCAAGACAGCTCCCGTTGGCCCAGTGCTGCCGAGGCCGCGGATGACAGCCGCGGTGGATAATCAGAACGCATTAGCCTGTGGCCCTGCCATCCTGTAATTTCTCCCTTTGCACGCGCTCCGATGTGATGCAGGAGGTGAGACGATGCTGCTTGGCTTATGAGTCACCCTCGGAAGCGGGGCAGGGACGCAGGGGGCGGCAGAGGCCGCGGAGAAGGGACTCCCGTGGCGGGAGGCCAAGAGTCAACTGGCTCAGGGCTCCGGGCCTGCGTTCCCTGGGGAGCCGTGCCGCGGGGCAGCGGTCCCACCTGCAGGGGGCGCTCCGAGACGGGTATCCTCCTCTCCACCCCCATAGCTCCCGGGGCGTCCGGCTACCCGAAGGCAGGTGCGCTGAAGAAGAGGCCGGCAAGCTCACGGCAGCTCCTCCTACGCTCCGACGCGACAGGTGTCAGTTACACCGCAGCCGCGGCTGTGACCGAAGGGGCCGCGGGTTCTGGCCCAGCTCTGAGTCAATTCGGGCGAGCTGGGGGAGGAGCCAGCGAGGGGCTACCGCAGGGAAGGGAGTTTATTTATTAGCCAGATTAGCCCGCATTAATGGGGGCGCGGTGGTGGCCGGCGGCAGCGGGGACATAGCTGGCATAGCTGGCATAGCGGCCGGGCCTCCCGCAGCGCGCGCTCTGGAGGCTTCAAAGGGGCTTAAAGGGGCCCCTGGTGGCACTGCCACGGCCCCTTGGGGGAGGGCGTGGGCAGCGGGGGAGAAGGCCAGCATTGTGCGGGAGGATTAGGGATCTGGCCTGGAAAGAATTTTAAACTGCTACAGCTGAGCCCCAGGAACCACCCTCTCCCCAAACACACAGGGACACACACACACACACACACACACACACACACACACGCACGCACGCACGCACGCACGCACGCACGCACGCACGCACGCATGCACACGCACACGCACGCATGCACACGCACACGCACGCACGCAGGCACAGCCCAGACATGAGGAGCTGTGTGTCCGTTTCTCTCTGTCTCCCTCAAGCTGGACGCTTGCTTGCTGTTTGGCAAATAACACAGGACATCAAGTTAAGTATAAGTATAAGCTAAGTATAAGTATATCCCAAATGCTGTTTGAGATATACTTATGCTAAAATATTTGTTGCCTTCTGTTCAGCTTAACTGGATTCCTTCTACTCCACTCCCCCAAGCAGTTTGGATTATCTTTCCTGTGCCTGGAAACATGCTCCTGGAATCCACTGTGTTAGCCTATCCCACAATTCCCTCAGGGCAGGAGTCTCTCCTCTTTAGCAGAGCTTGGCCCTTCACAGTGGAACTGAGGATAGTGTATGCACCTTCTCCATCAGACTGGGAACTTCCTCAGGTCAGGGGTTGATTTTCGCTGGGGGGGCCTTTTGGAGAGAGCACCAGGGTTCGAATCTGAGTTTCCCTGGAGCAGGCGTGCTGAGGGCAAGTCTCTCCTTTCCAGAGCAGGGCTGGTGACCCCTGCCTGCACTGAGGGTTCCTGCCTATAGGGGCCTAGGGGACTGACCTCCGAATGGGTGGGTCTTTCTGGGGCTCCAGCACGGAGGTGCTCTGGAATGCTGCACCAGGGAGTATAGGGGAGGGCACCCCCTTTTTCCTAAGCCTCCTAAGCTGATCCTGGCCCTTGCCATAGCATTTGAAGACCATGTCTGCCTGCCCCCAGTTAGGCTGTGGAGAGAGTGGGGTTTGGGGGAGCTCTGAGATCTGGGTACTCAAGAGTCACGGCAGCAGAATGGCCCTTGGTGCAGTTTGGGCCTGCCAGCCTCCTCTCTGCTCATGAGCACCTCCCCCCTGGGCCCTCTGTCAGCCTCACCAGCCCCTCGGCCTTGAAGTTGCTCCTGTCCACGTTCTTCTTGCCTACGGCATGCTCTGCACCGGTACCATGGGCAGCCAAAATCTTCTTCATCAACCTGGACCACTTAAGGAGCCAAACAGGAGGCAAAGGCTTCTTCGATGGGGCAGGGGATGAACAAGTCAGGGAGCAAAGGCTGGGGGGGGGCAAAGGTAGGAGCTTTGGCTTATCCCTTGCCCCTGTACCCCCTCCCTATGGCCCCTCATGCCTCAGGGTGTCTGAGCTCTTTCCCTTGAAGCCGAGGGAAGGCCCTGGAAAGCCCTTTCCCACGGTCACAGCCTCAGCAACCCCCCCACTCCCTTCTTGTTAACTATGGCCACCCCAGGCTCACCCTCTGCAGGGTGCACCCACCCTATTGCTGAAGGGCCCCTCCTTAGGCTGAGTGCCTGCTGCCACCCGCCCGTGGCATCATCACCCCACTCCTCAGGCCGCCCAGTCATCAGGTCAGCAATTAGCTACTTCCTCCCAGCCACATGAGGCCACCAAACGTCACAGCCCCTCCTCCAGCCTCTGCTGCCAGCGGCAGGAGTGCTGGGGGGGTGCCCCCTACCCTTTGTAGTCAGTGCCAAGTCCTGGTTCCACACCCCCTCCCACAACCTACTGAGTGCTGCGGTAATGAGCTCCCATCTAGGAAGCCGGGAGCTGCCAGGCTGCCTCCTCCTATCACCCCATTCTATTGCCTGGGTGGGGCAAGGCTCTCTTGAGGGTGCTGGCGGCCCAGTTTAGGCAGAGCTGGAGACTTAGGTATCTCTGACCCCAGCTGAAAGTGGTTTTCACTGGGTCCTTACCTGGGGCCTAAGAATCTGGGTTCTGGTGGTGGCAATAGTCTAGGTGGAGGGAAAGAAATGGGAGACACTTTCAGACGCCCAGACGTGCTGCTCAGGAAGTCCCCAGAGGCTCCCACACCTGGTATGCACGCAAGTACAAGCTGTTCATGATATGTCTCACTGCAGTGGGGACCCACATAGGCAGAGGCGGTAAGCCCATCACCACGGCAGTGCCAGAATCAGGACCTGTGGAGGGAACCAGGGCCGTGGGAGGGGAAGGCAGACCACTGATGCTCCTGCTTGAGTTAGGGGTGGGGATGGAAGATATGAATTGAAATAGAGGATTAAAAATAAATCCAACGAATGGGTGTAATCTTCAGTTACTTAACTTGGGAAGCTGGAGTGGCTGAGTTTGTATAATACAATGAGATGGGAAACGGAAACTTGCTTGCAGAATTGTGGTCTTGGCTCAGGGCAGGCAGGCCCCAAGCCAACGTGATTACTGGGGATCCCCTGATAACCGATTGCTAGGGTCTGTCTGGGTGAGCTTGCCTCAGGAGGGGGTGAGGTTACTTCAGTCTTTCTTTGATTCCTGGGATCCAACCCTGTCCAGATGCAGGACACAGGTGAGGGGTGTGGTGGGGTGTGGGGGCGTGGCCAGATGCTGCCCTGATTGGCGTGGGGGGTGGGGCCCAGGAAGGGTTGGCTACCTGCCCCACCCCTAAGTGACTCTGTAGCAGGTAGCCAAGAGCTGGCTTCTCAGCCTGGGAGGGGATGAGTCACCCAGTACCTCCCTGACCGGGCAAATGAGGCACAAAGGATGGGAACATGGGTGGAGGGGCCTTCTAGGAACATTCCTGGAAGGGAACCTGGGAATAGCCACGCTGTGGAAGCCACCTGCCTACCTGCCTGCCTGCACCTGCAACTTGGCTCAACACACTCTCCTCCTTGCTCCACACAGCCAGTCTCTAGGTTCACAAGGCAGGGC
Organism: Meriones unguiculatus; assembly: GCF_030254825.1. Taxonomy (NCBI): domain Eukaryota; kingdom Metazoa; phylum Chordata; class Mammalia; order Rodentia; family Muridae; genus Meriones; species Meriones unguiculatus. The sequence continues at coordinate 37,294,488 of NC_083363.1, read as the reverse complement.
CCTTAGCTGCCTCCTAGCTAAACCCATCTCCAGCCTGCTGCCACCACCTAGCCTGCCCAGCAGGCTCTCCAAGCTGTGGCTCCAGAAGCGCCCTTATGTATGTGCTCCTAAATCTATGCTCACAGCCACATCAACACACATGTGCCCTCCCAAGCACAGGGAGTCACACTCTCAGCTCCTCCATGGGCTTGTACACACCACAAACACACACACACTCAGATGCATACATATACAAACCTACAGTTGTAACACTAGTGTGTGTGTGTGTGTGTGTGTGTATTAGGACCTTTGTCCCCAGTGCCTGGGAATGTGACCTTGTTTAAAAACAGGTTCTTCATAGATTGTAATCAAGCTAAAATGGCATTTTGCTGGATTAGAGTGAGCCCTGAATCTAATGCCCAGTGTACTTAGAAGAAGAGAGACTTGGACGTGCAGAAATACAGAGCCCCATAGAGAGAGAACTCACTCGAAGAGGAAGACACTGGAGTGATGTGACCATAAGCCAAGGATTGCTAGCATCCCACCAGGAGCTAGGAGAGGGCATGGGGCAGTCTTTCCCTTAGTCTTTGGTGGATAGTGTTAGCATAGACTCTGCTTATGCCTTGATCTTGGACTTCAGAGTTCCTTAACCACAGGAGAATACCTTTCCGTTGTTTGAAGCCATTGGGTCCGTGATGATTTGTATGGCAATCTAGATGATGTTAGTGGCATTTCGGGGGTGGGGGTGGGGGTGGGAGGCTACTGACTCTGTCTTCACTTTTCGTGAAAGTGATCAGGGGATCCAAAGATGCTTATGAGTCTGAATAGGAGGCCAGTAATTGTGCTAGCTTTATCATTGCTTTGACCAAATACCCAAAGAAACCAGCTGAAGAGTGGAAAGGCTTATTTTGGCTCATGGTTTCTGGGATTCCCCACCATCATGTAGGGGAGGGTGTGACAGAAGAGAACAGCTAGCATCATGGTGGTCTTGAGCAGAGAGAGAAAATGCCCATGCTCACCAGTGCTCTCCTTCCCTCCTTTTAAATCGGGTCTTCAGGCTGTGGGATGGCTCCACCCACACTATGGCGGCTCCTTCTGCCTGAGTTAATCCTTTCTGGAAATGCCCTCACAGATGCACCCAGAAGTGGATTTTAGTAATCTCCTTGGTCTGTCTTAATCCAATAAAGTCGACAATTGAGATCAACGAGCAAGGTGATTTTAATCTTCGTCTTTCCTGGGGTTCTTAAGCAGGGCACTCCCTTAAAAGGATGGGCTGACATGAAACAGATACAGAAATTGTGGCAGATCCACTCCAGGGAACACTACCCAGCCATGAAAAGGGAAGGGGAGAGACGCAGGAGGAGCTGACACAGGGACGAGTACCCCACTGTTCTTTTAATTTGAGTTCAAAGACACCTAGAATAGATGTCTGTGGATAAAAACAAGAATAGTCGCTACTTAATGGGTTGGACCTGACTGAGAGGGCTTGATGGAGCCTCTTAGAGAGCAGAAAATACATCTGGTCTTGGAGAAGCTGGCATATCCATACGTAAAAAATCCACTGGGTCGTGTAATTTGATACCCAGGAAGTGAGTGGCCAGAAGCTATTGGGGGATGCTTTCCGGTGACATCACAGATGAAGGCTTGGTCTAGGGACACATGCTTGTGGGTATAGGAGGAAATTCAACCCTTCCCTGGCGAGTTGGCTGACACACATACCCACACACAGGCACCCACAGCCAGTAAGATGCTCACTGGGCAAAAGCCTTTTGCAGCACAAGCCGGGTGCCCTGAACTCCAACGCTGGGAGTAGAGAACAGACCCCTGGAAATTGTCTGCTGACCACCATATGTGCGTTGTAGCACGTGTGTGTCTACTCTCGCTTATGTATCATGCACGAACAATAATTTTTTTAAAAATGCTATTCCCCCCCCCAAAAAAAAGAAAAGATCAACAACATCAATCCTGTTCTCAAAACAAAACAGAAATAAAGATCCAACTGGTAAAAAATATTTACTGAGCTGAGGATGTAGCTGGGGGGATTGGGGGGAGTGCTTGCCTACCAAGCCTGAAGCCCTTGGTTCGATTCCACCACTGCATAAACTGGGTGAGTGGCAGGGCAGTCTGTAATTCCAGCACTTGGGAGGCAGAGGCAGGTGGGTCACTGTGAATTCAAGGTCATCCTCATGTTGAGTTGAAGCTAGCTTAGGTTGCATAAAACTCTCTCTCTAAAGACCTAACACCCCAATCTCTATCTTTGGTTCAGATTTTGTGATATGACAGGCATCAACTATCTTTGAGGTGTGTGGGCTTCTGAGGGGTTGAGTGAAATCCCCAGTGCCACATAGGAAACTTAGCAGAAGGGAACGGACACACAGCCCACTCAGACTGAGGCTCCCTGGGGATGAGATGGCCTCTTCCTGTCACACAGGGTTATGGATTTCTCTGCAGGAGGATGGCTTTGAACTTGCCTTTTGTGGCTTCTCTGCTAGTCTCTTGTAGTAGCTGGGAGGGGGCTGCTGACCTGACTACTACCCCTGTTCCTTCTCACCCTGACAGTCACCGCCCCTGCCCAGGCTGACCGTTGGGCCCTCTTTATGGGTACATCACAGTTTAGGACTATGGTTCTAGGGGCAGTAGTGACAAGGCAGTGGACGAAGTCTGGACCGAAGGCTGTTGTCCCTCCATTGGGAATGCTGGGATCTAGGGGAGTCACCCTCCTTCCTGCCTGGGCCGTGTTAGAGCCACGCTGGGTGGGAGCTCTTTGGACCCTGCTCTTTTCCAGAAGGAGCAGCTGGACAGGGCCTCCATTTGAAGACATGGGGAGGGGCGGGGTGCAGGGTGGCTCAGTCATGTCCAGGACTGGGTGCACCCTGCTTTGCTGACTTTACCAGCGGGAGCTGTATCATATGATGGGGGACTGAAGTGGCAGGTGTAATGGGAGATGACATTTTCCCAGCCAGTCCTCTGACTATATTAAGCTCGTGTCCCCTGCTTCCAAGACTTTCCCTCCTGCCCTAAGGACTCTGTACTTGGACTGAGGAATCGTCTCTTTTTCCAACCCTACTCTCCTAACATGGGGGCATGGGCCTGATGAGGTCAATCCAGCAGGTAGGGCAGGGACATGGAATATTCGGGCTCTGAGTGCTGGTGAGGGGCAGAAGAGGTGCAGGGACAGCCTTAGCACCCTCACAGTTATCCACCCATGCAGCACCCAGGCTCACAAGGGCACAGAAATAACAGGCAACTGAAAGATGCCATTTACGCAGTCATTTTGTCGGTGCCCAGGCACCATCAGCCCCACCCCCTCCCCCCAGCAGTCCATTATCACCCTGTCACCTTGCTCAGGTGCCCACGAGCATACAAGCATCCATGCATGTTGGCACACTGGTGCGCCTACATGAATGCCACCCCACCCACCGTGCCTTCCATTTCCTCTGGACCCCACTCCCACCCCCCCACCCCGCTCCCCCACCCCCCCGTCGATGGCTGAAGTGGAGAGCATTTTGGAGACTTCAAAAGGAATGGCATCTGGGGCTATGCACCTTCTGTCTAGAGCTCAGAGCTCAGATCCTGTGGGCCCTCCAACCTCCCACCAGTGGGAGTTATCACCTAGGGCAGGGGAGAGGCCCTGAAAACTCTGCCTTCTCCCCAGGGTAGGGACAAGAGGCAGGTTTGGGGTTATTAATAACCTCACTCCTGACTGGAAAGGCCTCTGCGGAAGCCCCAGCCTTAAGCCAATCGGAGCAAAACTTTCCAGGAAAGCAAGCCTTCCTCTGGCTCCAGGATTTATTTCCCACTCCTGACTTCACCCCTTTGGCGTGTGGTGCTCCTGCCAGGCTCCACCAACTGCCTGACAGGCCCGCTGTCACCTGGCAGCTGGCAATCACCTTGGCTGCCACCCAGGGAAGGTCACCCTGCATGTGGGTTGTGGGGCCGGCGTCAGGCCTATTTCCTCTGTCATGTGGCGCTGTGCCTCCTCCCTGCCCAAACTGAAGCGTACTGGGTGAGAGTGCAGCTCCCTGCCCTGGCCCACCTACCCAGGGCATCAGGACATTGTCCTGGCACCTTGCTCTGCTAGGGCAGGCAGCTGATGGGCACTGGAGCCAGAGGGCAGAGGCAAGCTGAGCTTCAGGCTTTTCCTGGCTTTGTGACCTTGAACAAGCAGGATTTGACTTCTTCGTGGCTCCGTGTCACGTTGGCAAAATGGACGCCAGAGTGCTCATAGCTTGCAAGGGCTAGGCACGTACAATGCTGGCATCGGCCATGAGGGGCTGCACAGGACGGCCGGAAAGGGGATGGCATCTGGCCTCAGTCACCAACTCCTCTCTCATCTTCATCACCATGGCGGCTGTCACCGACACCTCCACAGCTACCCCCACACACCATCCCCCTTACCAGCACCATCCACAGCTCTCTACCGTGTCTGTACAGCCAAGACAGCCACAGACTGTCATTGCAGGAGCACCAGTCCACACACGCTGTGGCCAAGGTCATGTGCCACGAGGCCTGCCCTGGGACGCCACACCACTGGGAACGGCCTGTAGTCCCACTTCCTTTCCGCCCTGCTGGGAGTCTCCTTCCTTTCACTGGCCCATGAGCCGTGTGACCCAGCTTCATGTGCCAGCCTCCCCCACCGACGGCGAGCGCCTACACTCTCACATATGCGCACACTCACACACTCATAGTTTAAGCTGGTCTTCCAAAAAAAAAAAAAATCAGCCTCTACTTACTTATTTTGAAAAATTTGAAAGTTTACTTATTTGCTTTTGTGGGTATGGATGTTTGGTCTGCATGCCAGTCAGTGCGCCGCCTGCATGCCTGGCACCCAGGGAGGCCGGAAGAAGGAGTTAGATCCTTTGGAACTGGAGTTATGGATGGTTGTGAGGCACCATGTGGGAACCAAACCAGTGTCCTCCATAAAAGCAACAACTGCCCTTAACCATGGAACCATCTGTTCAGTCCCATTCTGTTCATTTATTATTTATTTTAGACAGGGTATTACTATGTAGCGCTGGCTGGCCTGGAACTCACTAGATAGACCAGACAAAGATCCTCCCGCCTCAGCCACCACACCCAGCTCTCTACCTTTTTTTCCTCGCACGTAGCACGGGGGCTCTGAGTTCTAGTACAGACTCTGACATTGGCAGAGTCACCTAAGGTCAAGAGTGACTTGACCTTGGACCAGCCACCTTGCCTCTTTGTCGTCATGACACGCGTGTCCTGGAGGGACAGGGACGTGCTCCCGATGGCGGCCCCCGGAGGACTTAGGACAGACGGACGCAGGTATGCCTTACCTCGTGGCAGCTGCGGTTCCCAATGTTATTATTGGCTCTCCCCTCTTGCCTGTTTGGCATGAGACTTTGCCGGGGCCAGTGAAAATGGAAACTAGCGGGCACGCTCTCATCTTCCAACACGAAAATCTGTGAGGAAGACAGGTGTCTCCTATCTGCTCTGAGAAGGTATCCTTTCTCCGAACTGGTAAGAATCCGGTTCGGGGTAGAGGGGCCAAGCAGAGAAGGCAGAGCTGTCTAGAGCTCAGCTTGAATCCTAACCTTGCCAGCTGAATACCCTTGAGCAAGCCCCTTAACCACTTTCTTTGAATGCTCTGCCTCAGTTTCCCTATTTGCTATGTGGATGCTATGTTGGCTGCTGAGAGGCGACTACTGCTGTTGAGCTTCTGGTAGCTCCTGAACTGAATCACTGTGGACCCTCCCAGGCAAAGATAGTGCTGGCTCAGCCTGCCATTCCTATAGTAGGGAAAACACAGAAAAGAGTCCTGGGCAAGCTGCAGGAGTAGTAGAGGTTAGCCCAAGCCAGAACCCATTCAGCATGACCTGAGAGTGTGCACTGGAGTCTGAGCTGGGCAGGGCTGAGGACAGAAGGAGGGAGGGCCAAGGGCCCTCCAACCCACGGGTCCAGGGAGGCCGTCCCATCCTGGGATTCTCTCCTGCAAACAGCGTCATCCGGAGCAGGGATGGGGCAGCTGGAGGAGGTGGGAGGGTGTGGCCTGCAGGCTCTCAGGCTTTCCCAGGCTCCTTCAGCACACTGATGTCTCTGCAGCTGCAGCCACCCAAAGATTCCCTCCGCCTCCCTCCAGCGGTGGCGCCCTGGCCATGAACTCTAGGGGAATAAACAGGGGCAGAGCTTGCAAAGTGATGAGTACTCCCAGCCCCCAACAATGTAAACTCCCTCGATATATTTATGTTGTCTGGTCCTGGGTCCCCTGTCCAGCTCAGAGGTGTCACACCACGCAAATGTCACATGTATGAAGAATCTGAGCTCCTCCGAGTGGTGGTGGGAGAGGCAGAGAGAGAGGCAAGGAGCGCTGTGGGGCGACTGGAGCTGGGAGCTCAAGGTAGGGGCTGAAAGCTAGAGAGTGGCAAAGAGGACTCAGAGCAAGCCTTGCTACAGAACGTTGCCAACGCTCTGAGTGTCTCTAGAGTTGCAGACTGGACTCTTAGGGGATCCCTATCCTGGACAGTGACCACAGTGACCTGGGTCACTCTGTGGCCTTCCAGGGCCAGTCTTGGCCCCAGACTCCAGGGTCATATGGCCTACAGCCCTGTCTAACTGACAAATGGCCCAAGACACCAGTGCTTTCTTTACTTTTTATTGCCCTCGGCTGGGCATCTTGCCAAGCAAGACTCTCATTCACATTATCTCATTTAAGTCTCACACTGGTCCTGGGGCAGGAACCACTGTGTCCTCACTACCCAGGGAAGAATATGAGGAGCTAGACAAATGCCCTGAAGTGATGGAGGCTAAGGCTTCCAGATGACAAAACATTTTAAACCCAGAGAGCTGTCTTGAGAGAATGATGACAAGAAACGCTGGACTTCTGAGCTCTAGTAAACTTTCTCCAGACTATGCCAGAGAACATGACGATGAGAGGCCTGGCCCTGCCCCGAGGGAGCCCCAGACTGAGGGGGACACAGTCTTGTCTGGCAGAGCTTTAATTCTGAGTCTTGTCCTCAGAGAGACCCGATCTGAGAGAGACACTGTCTGAGGAAGACAGGGCCTGGCCTCAGAGAACAGGCTCCAGTCTGAAGAACACAAGGCCTATCCTTGGGGGACTTTGAGTTTTAAGGAGAGCCCCCGGACCACGAGAAATGACTGACTGCGCACTGGGGAGGCAGGTGGAGCCAGAGGGCTTTGCAGAGCTGGGGGAGGAGGAGTTTGGCAAGTGGCACACAGCTTTCTGTGGCCCTGGAGACCGGTGCTGTGTTCCTGCAAGGTCCTGATTAGGAAACAAGGCTTGTCTCTGCTGGCCCTGGTGCCCCCCTCTCCTGGCTGGGAGTCTGTCCTGGCCCTGCCCACCCTGCCTGGGAGGGGCAGGCAGGACAGAGCCCTGTGACAAGCATGCCACTGGGAACAGAAGACGACTTGGGAATGACACCCAGGGAAGGCTATTTTCATCCGGGAAGTCTCCTGCTTCTGCTGCTAACCCCCAAAATAACCAGGCTCCTGGCGGGGCGGAGCACTGAGGGCTGTCACCAGCAGCACCCTAGCTTGCTACGGTCAAGTCTCTTCTTGGAGGGAGAGCTGACTTCCCCTCAGACTTCCTCAGGCAGAAGCTCTGCGTAGGAAGCCCTGGAGTGGCAGGGCTGTGTCTCCACTACTCAGACTAGGGATTTCTGACATTCAGGTCCCTGCAGCTTAAAGAATTTTATTATTATTATTATTATTATTATTGTTGTTGTTGTTGTTGTTGTTGTTCTTGTTGTTTTTAGGGAAGAGGCAGTGGGAGCAGGTTAGAGTCAGGTGGCTTTTCCCCGGTCCAGGTTGTGATTTGGAATTTGGGCTATGGCTGAGAAACCAGATCTTCCCCACATGGCTGGTGGGCTCAGCGGAGCCTGGCAGGACCTGGCAGTGCCAGGCTGTCCTGCTGCTGACCACATGGCCCCTGACGGGAGGGTTCACATGTCCCAGCCCCAGCCAGCCACCTGCTGCCTCCTGCCTCCCAAAATAGGGAAGGCTGGCCTTCTCCCCTTACTACCCGTGTCTCAGCGCCGGGCACTCCTTCCTGCTCATCTACAGCAGGTGTTGAGGGACTGACCTTCAGGCCTGACTTTCCCCGAAGCTGGTATCTGGATGCGGTCTGAGGGAGTTGCTCTGGGGTGGGCCGCAGAATGGGAGGCCTCTGGTGGGAATCAGCGTCTCGTGTTAAGAGGGGCCCTGTTACCCACACCTCCCCTCTCCTCAGAGGCCAACAGAGCCCTTAACATTGAGTAGGGTCTTGGGCTGCTGACCCAAGTACTGTATGTGTGCACATAACATACACATGCACATACATATATATTCACACACATACACATATGTGTGCATGCATGTATATATAAAGTATATATATGTGGCATTTGTGTGTGTTGCATATATATATGTTCATATGCACATGTGTGAGGTTGTTCATATGTGTTTATGCCTATATATTTGGAGTTTGTGTGTGTGTGTGTGTATGTGTAGGCCAGAGGCTGACCTTGGGTTTCTGGTTCAAAGGCCTATTATATTGTAGAATCACTGAACCTGGCGCTCAGTGATTCAAAGACACTGGTTGTCAAGCAAGTCCCAAGGACCTCTCTGTCTCCTCAGTGCTAGGATTATAGGCATTTATTACCGTGTTCAACTTTTCATGTGAGTGCCAGGGATCCAAACTCAAGTCCTGATGCCTGCCTAGCAAGCACTTTACTGCCTGAGTCATCTCCCCAGCCCTAATCCAAGTGATATTAACCTGTCTTTACTGCGGGTAGGAAAGGCTGAAGGGTGCAGGTTGAGAAGGAACTGCCTCCCAGGATGCATCCGGCTCTCCAGCGCTCATTTCACACACAGCAGCCTCTGCGGAGTGCCTGCCACCGTGAAGAGCTCTACCAGCACTCATCGCACGTTTGCGTGTTCCAGCCTCGACGCACCGTACCGAGAGCGATCCGGTGGCACCAGTTAGTGGCAGAGCAAGGGAAGCAAAGCGCGGTTAAATCCTTGCCTAACGTCACACGACAGTGGCACAGTAATACAGAGGTTCTGAGATACTGACCTTGCAGCCAGGCATGGGTGGTCACTTGGGCCTGGGAGCCACACTTCATGGGGTCCTCTCTCTACTCTTGGCTAAAGAGCCAAAGGTGGGAGCCAGGGAAAGGTTAGCTTATCAGACTCGCTGGCTTCCATGCTCCGGAAGCCTGCCTTGCCGTCACTATCCGTGTTTGCGGCAAGGGAAGGCCAGGTCCCAGGGGTCACTCCTGCATGGAAGGGAATGTTCTTTAGTAGAATCCTGGGATAGTCAGCAGCCCACAGGTGACAGTGAAGGGCCAGTTAGGAAGGTGTTCTGATAGCTTCATTTCTGTCCATGCTCACCCTGTTCTTCCTTCTTGGGGTGAGCAGGAAAGATGTTAATCCAAGGCAGTCCCCAGGGAGCCCAGTCTGAGTGTGTCCACTCAGAGCCCATCGGTCTCTTCACCTTTTTTTTTTTTTTTTTTGAGACAGGGTTTCTTTGTGTAGCCTTGGTTGTCCTGGACTTGCTTTGTAGACCACGCTGGCCTCCGACTCACATCGATCCACCTGCCTCTGCTTCCCTGAGCACTGGGATTACAGGCGTGTACCACTGCGCTGGTTCTCTTCCGCTTTCAATCACTCTCATAACCACTGGGCTTGATAGAGGAGGACAAGGAACGGTTGCCTGCCCCACATCAACCCTTTCTGGATTTCTCACAGATCTCTGTCCTGTCTGGGAGAAGATGGGTGACTTTCTGGCCAGACTCTTGCAGATTGATTTCAGTTGCACAGAGTTAATATCAAGACTGCTTGGATCTTGGATATGGAGCACTGTTCTTCTAGAGGACCTGGTTTCAGTTCTCAGCCCCACAGGGGGCACCCCCTAACCACCTGTAACTCAGCTCTAGGAGGTCTGACATCTCTGGCCTCATAGGACACCTGTATTCATGTGTGTGTGTGTGTGTGTGTGCATACACACGTGATTTTAAAATGTGAAAATAAAAATCTTAAAAAAAAAGAATGTCTCATTTCCTTCTCCTAAGGTCTAGCCAGTAAATGTACATAAGTAGAAAAGATCAAACTGAGTGAGATAATGCAGACCTGGAAAGACCTGGAAAGACAGATGCTGAATGTTTTCCCTCATCAGAGGCTCCTAGTGTCAGATCTCCAGATATAAGTGTAGTCCTAAACCCTCATCAGAGAAACTACTCTTTTCAACAGAGATCATTACAGAAAAACCTAATCTAGCCCTTACACTGTCACTGTGGGCCTTTGCCTTTCCCAGGAGTCTGCTGGAGAACGAGCAATCAAAATGCAGAGCTGTGGAGCTCAGCGTCAAAGATACATCTACAAAACGATTCCTGCATCTAAGGCTCAGAGAACATTGCAGAAGGGGAGGGGGGCAGAAAGAGCAAGAGGACCAGGGAGTTTGCTGGGAGACTGTGTCTCCTAGCAACATCAGAGGCTACGCCCATAAGGTCTCGCCAATGTGACTGCCTAAACACGAGCTGAACCGAGAGACAGCAGCAATAGACACACCAAAGTGGATGGGGGAAAGCCCACCAGGCCTCAACCTTATGCAAAGAAGTACAGGTAACTAAAGAATTCAGACAGTGGGAGAAGTAGTCTTCCCTAGGCAAGACCACACCCTCTGGTTATTCACCGTCAGTCAGTCCACGGAACATACAAACGCGTAACACACAGAGCAGGCTGTATATGAGAATATATGTACATACATGCGCACATATGCATGCGGCAGCAATTAATGAAAAAAAAAAGGGCCGTGATACACCTCCTCCTGCAAGGCCACACCTCCTACACCTCCCCGAAACAGTGCCACCAACTGGAGACCAAGTATTCAAACACACTATGGGGGACATCTTTATTCAAACCTTCAACCGAGGCTTGGCAACTATTTGGGTATTCGCAGAGCTCTCCACACCCGGGACATCAACTAAATCAGGACAGTGTTGTGTGCTGTGAAAAATGTACCCTCCCTTTACAGATGGTGAGACTCAAATACTTAGAAATACTCCTCCAAGCCTCATATATTTAAGAAAAGACAGGGGTCCGGTTTCGATTGGCATCGATTGGCATTTTTTTTTTTTTTTTTTACCAAGACTGACTGAAGAGGGTTTGACTCCTTGTTCCCATGTGGGCAGAGGCCTCAGCATCTTAATTTGCAGGACTTGTGGATAACAGTCCTTTGGGGAGCATGGAGCTTGGTTGTGACCTCTCTGGAGGTCTGAGCAGGTTCGGGACACCTCAGGGAGGCATGTGGGGAGGAGGCGGGAACAGGAGGAGAAAGAAAATGTTATCATTCTGGAAGATCTAAAGAACTTTACTTAACTTTACGTTCTGCAGACCAGGCAAAGGTGGAGGGGCCACGGAGCAAGGGAGCTTTGAGAGAACTCTTCGCTTACCTCAGCCCTGAGACAGGAGCCTGAGTCCCAGCCCTGCTCCCCACTTCCCAGGATGCTCGGGGACTTCCGCGCGCTCCTTCTTAGCAAGGTGGGTGGCACCACGCCCGCCGAACATGTGTGGAGGGCCGGAAGGATCCCTAGCAGCCTGGGCGTCTGAGGAACGGACGGTGTGGTCGTTACTAGCCATGGGCAGGTGAGACCCACCCTGCCCCTGCTCAGGGGGACCCCTGAGCTCTAGAATATCCGGGCACTTGGGAGTCAGCTATGGCTGCAGGGTATGGGGGCGGGAGAAGCAAAGTTTTCCGAATGGAAAATGACGAACTCTTTCTGGAAAGCTGAGTTTCCCAGCTCGGTGGGTACAGCTGACTAGGGGAAACCTGAGCCCTGCGGGCAGGCCGGTGGGGGTCCAGCGGCAGGGGAGGCTCGGCACCCCAGGCGCCTCTCCATGCGAGCTGTGGAGGGTTGGCTGCCTGAGGCAGCGGGGTGTGGTGGAGAGCTGGAAGCTGACTTAGCCTCAGCCACGGTCCCCTGCAGCCTGGGCCCAAACCAGAAGCCAGAGCGGTACGTGACAACAGGAGCATTTCCACTTCTCTTGAGCTCCGGCAGGCATCACAGTGGACCTGCAAGACCCATGGGCTCCCATTTTGCTGCTTTTCCGAGCCTCATTTACTCGGCCCCGGCCTCATGGCTGGCACACTCAGGACCTTCGCACTGCTTTCTCTCCTTCCGGAGGCCCTTTCCCCCAGACACCCAAACGGTTCCTCCCTTCTACTTCTGGAGGACTTTGTTCAAATCATCTCAGCAGGACCTTCCCTGAACCCTTCCTGTCAGTTCTACAACCTCATCTCCCTGCTCTACCCAGTCACCTCTATTCTGTATTCGTTTTTCTATAAATCTCTTACAGTCCCCTAATTCGTTTGCAGTAGGTAAATGACGGTGTCCTCCCAAAAGCTGTCCCCGTCCTTACTCCTGCAAGTCTGTGTACATGGGACTACAGCGCAATGGTTCTCAACCTGTGCTTCCCAAACCCTTGGGGATCAAACTACCCTTTTTACAGGGGCCACATATCAGATATCCCGCATATCAGGTGATTACATGACTATTCGTAACAGTAGCAAAATGGCAAGTTGTGAAGCAGCAATGAAATAATTTTATGGCGGTGGGGGGTGGGGGTGGGGGTCACAACAACTGGGAGCTGTATTAAAGGACAGCAGCGTTAGGAAGGTTGAGAGCCGCTGCTGTTTACTACTGTCTTTAGAAGAAGAAAGGGCACAAAGACACAGGACAGAGGCCACCTGAAGGCTGAGGCCGCCCAGCCACGGCTGATCTCTAGTGGTTGTCAGCAGTCACCAGGGAGTCAGAGGGGACTCTTCCCGGTGTTGGGGAGGGGGTGGGGTCCTGCGCACATCTTGATCTTGGTCTTCTGGTTTCCAGGTCTGTGAGCACGAGAGAACTTGAACTTGAACTGTGGTACACTTAGTACCACTAATACCACAGGCCACAGCTTACTCTCAGGGTTTGTGTGTGTATGTGTGTGTGTGTGTGTGTGTGTGACATCTTTCCATGTGGGTATGTATGCCTGTGTGTGCTTACAGGATGATGGGAAGTGTGCATCCTGGCTATGACCTGACCCGCCCACTCTCGGACCCTCATACTAAGTCCGCAGGCCCCAGTCTGGGCCAGGGGATTTGCCATGTGACCTTGAGCATGTCACAGCCCGGTTTCCCATGAAGAATATTAGAATCACCAGGCATGGTGGCGGGCGCACACCTTTAATCTCAGCACTCAGGAGGCAGAGGGAGGCAGATCTCTGTAAATCTGAGGTCAGCCTGCTACATGCAGGGAGTTCCAGACCAGTCAGGATTTCTTTACATAGTAAGACTTTGCCTCAAAACAGCAAACAACTAGAAGCTTCCTCACAGCTGCCCTGTAGCTCTGCGGTGCTAGGATTTCCGGTGGCTTCCTTCTCTTTCTTCCTCCCTCTCCTTGGATAAGCTCAGGAATGCCTCCAGCTCCCAGCCTTCCTGCCCTTAGCTCTCTACCAGGAGTTGTAATCTTTGCCTTGGAGGGCAGGCATGAGGATTAATGAAGTGATGAGAGAAATGAATGGAGGGAATCCCAGAGGGCCTGAGCATAAAGGGATGGAGCCCAGTAAAGACCACACCTTCGGCTTTTCTGTGTGCTCAGGTTTTGTAGCCACAGATTGCATCAGTTAATATTTTCAAATATCAGAAGAATTTGCATCTTTTGTTATGCCCTTTCTTCATCCTTACCCTCCAGAAAACACAGTATAATAACGGTTCACGTAGCATTTATCTTGTATAAGATATTATATGTAGTTTAGTTAGATGGGAGGATTTGAGTAGGTCAAATGCAGAATGTCATCGTTTTGCACAAGGCATTTGGGCATCTGTGGGTACTGGTATGGGGCAGTCCCGGAGACAGTTCTGGTGGACACAGAGGATGGCCATAGCTGGTCTCAAGGGTCCCACATTGTCCTGTGTTTATGTACCCGTTCTGTGCCCTGCAGGTCGGGCTGCTTTGTCTATCATGAGGCCCACAAGAAGCATGTATCCCTTCTGTGACAGCGTGTGATTGCGCACAGCATGCAAGGTGGTGCAGCCAACCCTGGGTAAACACCCTTCCTCCTTCACAGCATGAACGTGATGCCCTTCCCTTGCATAGTGGACAATGGGCACGTTGTGTGAGCCAAGAGGAAAAGTGGGTACTTATAATTGCTGATCTGGGCTGAGCCCCAAACAGGCTCAGAAAGGGCCAGACAAAGGGGCCTGGAAAACCAATGCTGATGTCTGGGGATGGACTATGGGGAGGAGGACGCCCAGATGCAGTCCTGGGTGTGTGTTAGGTGTGTGTGGGGGAGGTGGAGACAATGAGTGGGAGAAAGAGTGGAGGACCCCAAAGAAGCTGCTTGAGAAGTCAAGTGCAGCCCCTGGGCTGGGAATAAATGCAGGGTGGCTGAGGTGCTGCAGGTCAGGAGGAGGGGCTCTTCAGGAGGGCTCTGGCTGGAGTTCCTGGCAGAGAGGGATTTGCTTCCTTCCAGCCCCAGGCCCTCTGGCTCAGGAAGCACTTAGGTAGCAAAGCCAGACTGGCTCTTGAGCCGGACAGAGCTGAGGGGGCATCTGCCTACACCCACCCCAATGTGCAGGCCTCTAGCCTCCTCACCCTGGGGAAAGGCTTCATCCACGGAACCTGAGCGCACCGGTTTTCAGCTAGCCCTGCGAGATGCCTCTGGAGTGGCTGCTGGCCCACTGAGGACACAGAGGGGGAGGCTAGACTGGGCACTGGGCACTCTACACTTGTTCCTGGCCCTGCTGTGGCCAGCTCCATGAAGGCTGTCTGGGCCGCCACGGTCGACAGAGACTTCCCGGTGTCCTGTCAGTGGGAGCTTGTGAAATGGTCCGCTTCCTTTTGAACAGGGTCTCGTGTAGCCTAGGATGGCCTCCAGGTCACTACATTGCTAAGCATGGCTTTGAACTTCTGACCCCCCGTGTCTGAAGAGTTGTGGCTCCCCAGGACATGTGCTACTGTGCACTTTTTTTTTTTTTTTGGTTTGTTGTTTGCATGCCTCCTTCTCTCTCTATGATGTGTGGACATGCGCACATGCCCGCATCTGTGTACATGTATGGCCAGAGGAAGACATAAGGGGCCTTCCTCCATTGCCATCAGCTTTATTCTCTTGAGACGGTCTTTTACTGAGTCTGAGCTCACTGCTTTTCAGCTAGGCAAGCCCCAGTGACCCCCATCTCTGCTCCCTGCTTCCAAGAACCTTGGGTTTGCAAACACACACACAATCACGCCTGGCTTGCCTGGCTTTTTGATATGGTCGCTGGGGATCCAAAGTCAGGTCCATATGCTTGTAGAGCGAGCACTTTTACCCACGAAGCCCTCTCCCCAGATGCTCCCACCTTGTCTGATCTTATATTGCTGCAAATGACTGAACCTAGGGCTTTGCATGCCGGGCAAGTGCCCTGCCAGCTGCGCTGCTTCCCCAGCCTTGGAACTGTCAACTCGATTAAGTATGAGCTGCTCCTAAACCCTGATAGCCAAGGATGTGTTTCAAGACTCATGCTTTGAGCTTGTCACGCTGCAAGGCAGCTGCTTGACCCAGTGTTTGCCACGTGCTACGCAAAACCCAGGAAGGCAGGGCCTGCCTTCTCCTACCTGGCCCCAGCTTGGGGGGTGGTGACACTCAAAACTTGTTTTCCTCTGAGACAGTCCTGCTTCCCTTTCCTGAAGACGGAGGGACAGCAGGGATGGTACAGAGGGAGCTGGGTCTAGTTAGCTTGCCACTGGGGTGGGAAACACAGATGTGCTGGATTGACAGGAAGTTGGCCTGATCCCATGTTGGGGATGCCATGTCTCCTGTGGCTTTTGGGGTAGGAAACAGCTCTGACCCCACTCCCTACCTATATTTAGAATACTTCCCCTAAAATTCTCATCCCCCAAACACCACCTTCCCTCCTGAAGCTGCCTTCTGCTTCTCCCCAACAGCACATCCAACACTGAAATGGCGTCAGCCCTTCCACGGTGCTTGGGTTCCCCAGTTACAGTCCTCATCCTCAGGGTTTCTGCCTTTTCCTCTTGTCTGCTAGTTGGTAAGGCCCTGAGGCTTTTTTTGGTTGCTGTTTCTTACTTGACAAGGTGTGGTGGTTTGAGAGACACTGGCACCCATAGACTCGTATATTTGAAATATTTGGTCCCCAGTTGGTGGAACTGTTTGAGAAGGATTAGGAGGTGTGGCCTTGTTGGAGGAGGCGTGTCACTGGGAGTGGACTTTAACCTTGCAAAAGCCCACACTGTTTCCTTAGTGCTCTCTCTCTCTCTCTCTCTCTCTCTCTCTTTCTGCCTGTGCTTGTGGATCAAATGTAGGTTCTCAGCTACTACTCTAGCTCCATGTCTTCCTGCCTGCTGCTATGCTCCCTGCCATGATGGTCACGGACGCTAACCCTCTGGCACCATGAGCTTCCAAACGAAATGCTTTCTTTTATAAAAACCTTGGTCATGGTTTTGTCAGGGCTATAAAAAAGTAAATAAGACATAAGGTGTCCCTATGAAGACCAGGCTGGCCTTGAGTTCACAGAGATCCACTTGCCTCTGACCCCTGAGTACTTGGATCGAAGGTGTGAGCCGTCAGGCTCAGCTTGTGGCCCTTGTTTTAAGGATGAGAAAACCAACTTGAAAACCTCTAGCAAGCAGCCTTGTCACATTCCGAGGAGGAGAGAAACCGGGGTTTTAATTTAGTAGTCTTTGCACACTGTGTCCCTGACTCTGGGGTTCCCCTGTGTCTGAGCAGGGCCTCGTATGCCTCCCTGCTTCTGTAAGTGCTATAGGTAAGAGGCGCTAATACAGTCCTTCAGCCTGGAGAGGGACAGTCGTTCTTCCTGACGGGACAGTGACAGTGCAGTTTGAGGCCCTGAAAAAGTGGCCTCCTCTCTGTCCCAGCCCCACTCTCCGGCTCTCCACCCTCTCGAACTTTCCCTTCCATCCGAAGGATGTCAGACCTCTTATCTCACTGGGTGTGCACCTCCCTGGGGCTCAGTAAGGACACTCTGGCCTCACAGAGGTTGGTGACTCAAGCAGAGTCCCCAGAGAAGCCAGGCAGGGCAGGGGCGAGCCTGGGGCTACAATTTGCTTCTCATTCGGACCGTTTGCCAGCTGTACGCGCTGTCACTACATGCCCGCTGTGGCCTGGCATGGAAGTGGGGATAGCAGAGGGGTGACTTTCTGGCGTGGCGCATCCCAAGTGTACAGAGAGACGCCTCAGGGCTACAGCCCTGCCCACAGCTCAGAGTGAGCTGCGCCTTTGGCCACCCACTTCCTCACAGCCAGCTCAGAATGTCGAAAGTCTCTGGTGGTTGTAGATTTGCTCTTTTTCTACAGTCCCGGTCTGGGCACTGGGTTCAGAAGGCTGTATGTGGACATGTTGTTTAGTGAGCACAGTCAAGGGCGGGCCCCCGCTGAGAAGGTTTTTTTAAGAACCTGCTTCTTTTCTGATAAAGACACACAACCCTCCCGCCTTGGTTTATTTAAGCAGAACTTGACTCTGTGACGTCAACTGCTGAACCAAGAGGCCTGGGTGCCAATGCTCAGAGCAGGGTGGTTCACAAGAGAAGAATCTGGAGCCTGCCACAGCACTCATCAGCGGCAGGGAGGATGAATGAGCGTGGCTGTGCGGTCACATGGTGTCATGCTAGCGGTAGAAAAACCGAATGGCCTGGCCTGACGTGCCACGGTGTGATGGATCCTGGCAACGGGAAACCGAGATGGAAAAGTCCCAAGAGATGGCTTGCTGTATGGCACGCTTAAAGAAAGTTAAAGGCCCTGAATATGAAATCCCAATTTTATGGAATTCATATGCATGTAATTAAACTATAACCAAGTGTTAAGCGAGGGAATGTAGTCCTGGGATTAAGACGGCAGTTACCACAGATGGGGCCTAAGGCAGAGTTAGAGGCTGGCCGCAGCGGAGGATGAGCTATTGTTCCGGATGATGGGTTTATGGACATTTATTACATTAGTAAAACCGATGTAACTAAACAGTGCCAATAAAAGTGGGCAGGGCACAGACCATTAATAAGACTTTCACCGACCAAGAAGTCTTTAAACCTGGGATCTACCACAGAACCCAAACCAAAGGCATGGACGGAGAAGGCTCTAAAGCCTTCCCCCTAGAAGGCAACTGGAAAAAAAAATATGTGTGTGTGCTGGGGAGTAAAAACTTGGCAGCTAAACTCTGGGAAAGGACAGCTTTGTTTTTTTGTTTTAAGAGTCCTGTGTTGCCCATGCTGGCTTCAAACTCACTATGCAGCCAAGGATGACCTCATCCTCCTGCTTCTGCCTCCTGAGTGCTGGGAAGACAGGTGTGTGCCACCCTCCCCCCCTCGGGTGTATGCAATGCTGGGGACTGAGCTCAGGCCTCCTTCACACTCGGAAAGCACTCCGTCAAAGGAGCCACATACACAGTCACCCCAAACTCGGAGTTGGCTTTCTAGTGCCACAAAGAAATGACAGTCGCCCCTTAACGTCTGAGGAGGGGCTTGGTTCCAGAATCTCCCAAGCACTTTGGATGCCCAAGTCCCTTAAGTAACATGGCGTAGCATTCACATAAGTCTTGCACACATTCCTGCCACGTACTTTAAATTATCTCTAGATTACTTATAATAATACACAGTTGTTAGGATGTCAACGACGGTTAGACTGTTTCATTTAGGGGATAATGTCAGGAAGAAATAGTCTGTACATGTTCTACACAAACATGGTTCTTTTACTGAATTACCTTTGCTCTGTGCTTGGTTGAACCCTCAGACTCAGAACCCCTGGATACAGGTAGTAGCTTTTTTTTTTTAACTGTCGTCAGAAATCTGGGCACTGTAAGCTATGTTCTCTGCACAGGGTCTCTGGAGGCTTAAATCAAGGTGTGGGTATTCTGTGATCTCACCTGAGGCTTGGGGTCTGCTCCCACATTCTTCACAGTTCTGGGGCAGAGGGCCTTGGGTTCCTGAGGCCTCAACCTGCAGGGTGGTTCTCCACAGCATGAAAGCAAGCATGATTCAGTGATAGAAATGATACCACATTGTGTTCATGAGTCCTGCTCACACTCAAAGGGAGAGTATTTACACAGTGTGTGTGTGTTGGTTTGGATGAGAATTGTCCCCTATAGGCTCAGGTATATGAACATGTGGTCTCCGGTTGGTGGCGCTGTTTGGAGATACTTAGGAGGAAGCATATGCCCACAGAAGCCAGAGAGGAGTGTCAGGTTCCCTGGAGTTGGAGTACAGGTAGCTGTGAGTGCCTAATGTGGGTGCTTGGAACCAACCTCAGGTCCTCCGGAAGAGCAATGCTCTCTCTTAACTGTTGAGCCATCTCTGCAGCCCATCTCTTCTACAAGCTGCCTCATCAGAGCATCAGAAAAGTAAAGTACCAGAGCTGTATAAACACCTGGGTGAGGGGAGGTGGGGACAAGATAGATGAATGTTTATCATTCTTTCTTTCCAAAGCTTGATACCCTCTCCCATGAAGAAAGGGCCGTAGTCCATCCTCAGAAGGAACTGCGGATCAATGAAACAGAAGGGTTGCGGAGGGGTTCCATTCGGAGATACTGATGAAGGCTTGCTGCATGCCAGGTGGGCCCTCTGGAAGCTCAGTGAACATGGTGGCTGTCGTGGTTTGAATGAAAATGGCATTATTAGAAGTGCAGCCTTGTTGGAGGAAGTGTGTCACTGCGGATGGGCTTTTGAGGTCTCAGAAGCTCAAGCCAGGCCTAGTGTGTCTCATTCTCTTCCTGCTGCCTGAGGATCCAGATGTATATCTCAGCTCCTCTCCAGCACCATGTCTGCTTGCATGCTGCCATGCTCCCTGGCATGCTGATGATGGACTAATCCTCTGAACTGTAGGCCTGCTCCAATTAAATGCTTTCCTTTCTAAGGGTTGCTGTGGTCGTGGTGTCTCTTTACCGCCATAGAAACCCTAATTCAGAGCATGGCATATTGTGTGGGCACGATGCTGCTGCATGAAGGTCGATTGTCTTATGAAGAAGACAAGTGTGAGGTTTAGGATCTGTGTGTTGAAAGCTGCAAGATGCTGTTGCAAGAAATCAGTGAGGACAACAAGTGAACAGAAAGATAGACCATATTCATGGATTGAAGACTCAGCAAGGCAAGGATGCCACCTGTCCTGAAATGAACATGTCAATTAAAATCTCAACAGAATCTTGCCTGGTGGATTTAAAAAGGTGGATTATAATATTTAGTGGAAAGACAAAGGAACCAGGATAGCTATAACAAGTAAGTTGGGACATAATGCTACCTGGATTTAAAACTCAGTATAAAACTGTAATTATTTCCAGGGCAGAGGGACATTGCCAGTGAAATGGTTGCAGAGATCAGTAAAACAGAAGCAAAGGCTCAAGATTCTATCCAGGCAGACATGATTAATATGTTTGAAGATACACAGGCGGTTCAACAGAGAAAGAGCAGACTTTTCAAGAGATGAATTAGAATGGGTTGGTGAGATGGCTCAGCCCGTGAGGATGCTTGCCACCAAGCCTGACAGGTGTGGTTTCAATTCCCAGAGATGCTGAGAGAGAGAGAGAGAGAGAGAGAGAGAGAGAGAGAGAGAGAGAGAGAGAACTCTTACAGATTATCCTCTAATCTTCACATGTGTGCTTCACACAGGGGCCGCCTGCACTCAGTGTGGTGCTTTGGAGGAGATAACCTGGTAGTCTTGGGTTTTTGAATGTTCGGTCCCCAGTTGGAGGCACTGTTTGGGTATATTTAGGGTAGTTGTGAGCTACCATGTGGGTGCTGGGAACCAAATGTAGTTCCTCTGCAAGAGCAGTAAGTGCTCCTTAACCACCGAGCCATCTTGTCAGCCCCTAACATTTTTGTTTCTTGAGACAAAAATCTCATGGCCTCAAATTGGCTTTTGTAGCTGGAAATGACCTTGACCTTCTAACCCTCTTGCTTCAATGTCCTGAGTTCAGCTCACAGGCATGTGCTAGTCATAAAACTCAGGGCTTCCCATGTGCTAGACAAGCACCCTACCTAATGGACTGCACCCCAGCCTCCCTTTCCTGAGGGTTACAGTTTAATATTTATTTGCTTATCCTGTGTGTACGTGTGTGGGTACAAGTACCGTGGCTCACGGGTGGAGGCCACCAGACAACTTGCGCCTCCCACCATGTGTGCTGTTGGCATAGAACTCAGGTTTTCAGGTTCAGTAGCAGGAGCCCTTCCACCCTGAGCCACGTCACTGGGACCCCAACCCTTCTGTGGCTATGGAAGACTCTAGATCAAAGCTGGGGCTCAATTGGCACAGTGCTTGCTGGGCAAGCCTGAGGACCTGAGTGTGATGTCTAGTGCCCACATGGAAAACTGGGAACTTCCATTCCTAGTGCTGGGGCCAGAAGGACGAAAGGATTCGTAGGGCTTGCTGGCCACTCAGTGCAGCCTAAATGGTGTGCGCTCCAGGTCCCAGCGGGAAACTGTCTCGGCAAACAAAGTGCTGGCTCCCGAGGAAGAACACCTAAGATTGACTCTGGCTCCCATAGGCATGCTCACCTTTCTTTTCCCCCCTAAGAAAAGGAGAAGACAAAACAGCACCAGCTAGGCTTCCTGCAGTAACCCTAGGAGGTCTTATTAACTTAGGAGGTGACAGCCCCACCCATGTAACTGTCCCCAAAGACCTACCAATGGGACAGGAGGTGGAGGTAGAAGGAAGGCAGTGACGTGGAGGTTTAAAAAAATAACTAAAACTAACAAGCAAAAGCTTATAGACTAAGGATAGAAAGAAAAGGATATTCTGTGAGGCTTCACAATGTTTTCTTTAAGATGAACAGCATTACAAAAGCATACAGGATGTAGTTCTCCACCTGCCTGGGGGCTGCCTCGAAGTGGCCCATGAAGTCAGGAGGGGCCGGAGGCACACCTGGAATGGCCAGCAAGAAAGTTCAGGGATCACACACCCCAGGAACAGCTGATGGCTAGTTCAACTTCCAGAGAACAAAGAACATATACCCCTAGGGGAGTGCTTGGGGAGCTCCAAGAACAGGCACTTCCGGGATGCTCGATTTGAGTCACACAGCATCCAATCATAGGAATAGAATGTTAGCGCTTGATTGACATATAGATAAGCTCAGGGAGGGCAGCGCTATCGGCGAGCTGTGTCATAGGCCGTGTCTCTAGTGTGGCTAGGGGAATCTGTTCTCTAAAGTCACTCTCCGGATGAAGTCGGGGAGAGAGTTCAGCCCCGGGCCCTCCGGTCCAGGCAAGAACTGCAACCTCAACCAGCAGGGTTCTGTGTTCCAACAACAGAACACAGCTTGTTTGCATGGTTTGGGATTAAGTCATGAGCCTCAGGTGTGGAAATACACTTTTGAAATGAAAGTTCCTAAGGCAAAAAAAAAAAAAAAAAAAAAAAAAAAAAAAAAAGCCAGAGTAGTTTGGCCTAATCGAGTGGTGTCTGGAGTCTGGAGTAGATAGTGGTCCAGGTGTTCAGGTTCATTTCCGCTCCAGCACATTGGTGCAGCATTTCTGCACGCCCTGTACAGGGCAATGGAGTTTTGGCATGTTTTTCTTTTCATGGCCCTGAAATTGGACCTAGAGCCTCATGCGTACTAAGCAAGTATTCTGTCTAGCCCTGTTTTTACTTCTTATTTTGACGCCGTCTCACTAAATTACTCAGGTTGGTCTTGAACCTACTCTGTCACCCAAGCAGGCCTTGTACTTCGGACCCCCCTGTTTCTGTCTCCTGATTAGTAGGGATTACAGGCCTGTGCCATCAGGTTGGTGCACTTTAAAAAAAATGTTTTTCGGCCAGGTGTGGTGGTGCACACCTGTAATCCCAGCACTCTGGGAGGCAGAGGCAGGCGGATCTCTGTGAGTTCGAGGCCAGCCTGGTCTACAAAGTGAGTCCAGGATGGCCAAGGCTGCACAGAGAAACCCTGTCTCAAAAAAAAAAAAAAAGTTTTTCTTTTTGTGATGGGTCTCATGGAAGCCTGGTTGGCCTTGAACTCCATAGACGGCCCCAGATGGTCTTGACTTATGATCCTCTTGCTTTCAGCTCCTGCTCACTAATTGTGAATGTGCACCACCAGGTCCGGCTTACGTGGTGCTCGGGATCAAACCCTAGGCTTCATGCATGCTAGGCAAAAGCTCTCTACCAATCAGCCACATTCCCAGCCCTTTAAACTTTCTATTGCACACTTACTGTATCTTTTCTACCGTTGGGCGTGTTTAGCTGTGCAAACAGCACCATATTACTGTGACCTAGAATGTGCGCTCAGTGATGTGGCCTCAAAGAACCAGGCTAGACCGCAAGCCCAGGCATGGAGGGGGGCTATACCATTGAGGTTTGTGTCAGTACACCCTAGCTGGGCTCACAAGGACAAAACCACTTACCAGCGCGTTTCTCAGAACGTCTCTCTGTTGTTAAGCAGCACACCACTGTATTTACCCTAGAGAAGAAATGAAAACGCTTCTTCCCACGAAAACTCATCCTCAGATGTTCATAGCAGCTCCCTTTGTAATAGCCCACAGCCACAAACAACCCAAACAACTTTCAACGGATGAACGGTCGGCAGAGCGTGGCACGTCCTCCAACAACAGACTGCTATTCCACAGTAAAAGGGATGGGATTGACACACGCTACAGCTTGGATGACACTCAAAGACATTTCTGTGAAATGAGGGAAGGCAGCCAAAAGGCTACATACACTGGATAATCTCATTTATCTGACAGTCTGGAAAAGACAAAACTGCAGTGATGGAAAATGTATCAGCGGTTGCCAGGGTTACTGGTGGGGCCAGGGTGTGTCCACAAAGGGGTAGCAAGAGGGAGTTTTTGAGTGTGATGGGATTGTTATGGTGGTGGTTACACAATTCTAACCATGTGTTTGGATTTGTAGGACTGTAGAGCAGAAGATGAAAAGGGTAGGTTTGACTGTATGAGATTTTTGTTTATTTTTTTTAAATGTTTATTTATTTTTTATTTTATGTGTCTGAATGTTTTGCCTGAATGTATGTATATTATATGTACATCACCACATGTGTGCATCGTGACCCCAGAGGTCAAAAGGGAATGTTGGATCTCCTGGAGCTGGAGTTACAGCCTGATGTGAGCTGCCTTGTAGGTACTGGGACCCAAACCCGGATACACTGGAAGAGCAGCCAGTGCTGGCAACAGCTGAACTGTCTCTCCAGCCCCAAGACTTCCTTTCCTTTTCTTTCTTTTTTTCTTTCTTTTTTTCTTTCTTTCTTTCTTTTTCTTTCTTTCTTTCTTTCCTTCCTTCCTTCCTTCCTTCCTTCCTTCCTTCCTTCCTTCCTTCCTTCTTTCCTTCCTTCTTTCCTTTTTCTCTTCCTTCCTTTCTTTGTTTTTGAGACAGAGTCTCATGTAGGCCAGGCTAGCCTCAAACCTGGTATGTAGTTGAAGATGACCTTGAACTCCTGATCCTCCTGCCTCTTTCCCACAAGTGCTGGGTTGGAGGCAGGCACCACCACACCCAATTTCCTGCACCTTAGGCAAGCACTCTGCTGCATCCTCAGCCCAGCTGTGTGAGAGTTTAACAGAGGCAGATAAGAACTCTAAGTGAAGATGATTGGATCTTGGAGAATAGACTTGTATGCCAGAAGAGATATTCCTCTGTGTGTGTGTGTGTGTGTGTGTGTGTGTGTGTGTGTGCACTTTTGAGTGAAGGTTTGTGTGCATGTGGAAGCCGGAGGTTATTGATGGGTGTCTTTCTCTATAGCTCTCCATCTTGTTTTGGGGAGACAGCATCTCTCACCGAACCTGGACCAGTTCACCAATTTGGTAAGAGTAGCTGGGAGGTGAGCTACGAGCATCTCCATCTCCCCAAGTGCTAGGATTACAGGCATACACTGCCATGCTTGCTTTGTAGGCGCGTGCTGCGGATCTGAACACAGGTCCTCATGCTTGCACAGGAAGCATTTTGCCAACTGAACCATGCCTCCAGTCTGGAAAGGCTGTTCTTATATCATGGTGAAATCAAAATAAGGCATAAAGCTTAATACTTGCTCAGTAAGGGAACAGTAGCAATAAAGAGATAAAGGATTATGTACTCATAAATGAATTATGACTCTTGGAAGCAACGTCTCCAAGAAATAAGCACTGAGTTCTTCTGGGAAGTGCACTGCTGACTTCTGGGAAGGATGCCAGAAGGTGCTGGACACCAGCTGGGAAAGGGGATGCCCCAGAAGGGGAGGGAGGATGGCTGCAGTTCTGGAGGGCCCTGGACCAGGAGACCCTGCTAGCTGAATGCCTGGTCTGCATGGGGGAAGAGAGTTAGTGGTAGGCTGTAATTTGAACCCAGACTCCCTTGCTCACCTCCCAGGTGGCCCATGGCCATGACCTACTTTCCTACCTGCAATGCAGGTGAGGCCCCACCCTTACCTATTTTTATCCAAGTGGAATTTCCAGATTTTTTTTTTTTTAATCAGAATGGTTTGTGGGGCTGTCCAGTGGGTGACCATGATGATGAGCTCTTTATTCCCATCTATTGAGGATCAAACTCTTCAGCTGTCTCGGACAGATGGTGTCTCTCTTGAAGGGAGGAATTCCCCAGTGTTCCCTGGATGTTCAAAGCTCTCCTTAATCTAGAAGCCAGCTTCCCTTCAGCCTCTGGTCTTGCTGAGCCACCTAGACTGCCCTAAAAACCAGCTTCTGCCGGCTTCTGGCCAGATGCTGACAAGGCCTTTCTCCTTCCTGCTGGGAGCTCCCTGTTAGGAACATCCTTTCCCTTCCTTTCTCTACCCAGCTGAAATGAACCTATCCTCTGAGCCCAGGGATAATGTCACTTCACACAGGAGCACTCCTTGATCCCCTAGTTGAAGTGACAGTACCCTTGGAGAACTCCATCTTAGCATCTCCGCTCCCTGTGTCCAGGGATGTCCTCTGGGTGTCCCTCTCTCTGGCTCTTGTAGCTGACCCTGGCCCACCTCTGGCCCCACAAAATGCTGATGTTGTTGATATCCAGGGCCTCCATAACAGCCTCAGCTGTGGTCCACCCAGAGTCAGGGCTGGGGCTCCTTCATCCTGGTCTGCCAGGCTCTCCGCCTAAGGAAATCAGAACTGTCCCAGCGCAGGCAACGGGCTCAGCACCTTTCTCAGCCCTTGGGCAGGGTTCAAGGAGGAAATCTGGAAGGTCCCTCATGGAAAAGGGAAGCTGGGCAGGTAGAGATGAAGTTCCAAGTTGCGGGGCTTGAAGACATGCCCCTACTTTAACCACTGTCTATTCTTCCTCCTCGTCCAAGAGAATCCCTGTCCTATGGCTCTTTGTGCCCACTCTTTGCAGACCCTTTTCTGTCCCAAATCTGGTGGGTGTGACAGAGCTGTCTTCTGGCTATTCTGAGCCTGCCCTGCTCGCCTCCATGGTCCCAGTACGTCAGGCACCCTCCGGTGCCCTCCCCCATCTCATTGTAAGGTTCCCTCCTGGCTGCTGCTTCCCTAGAGGGTGGAACTCTTCCAGATACTCTTGGGTCATTTCTCTTCTTTCTGAACTTACTTAAGGCCTAAGGGCCAACACCATATCCTCCTAATCCTCCTGCCTCTGTGCTCCTCCCCTCTGTGCTCTGGTCCCCTAGGATTCTCGAAGCCCTCAGTCTGACGTGATCCAAGCTCTGCATGTGCCCCCTTCCTTCAGCTCTTCCTGCTCAATTCTACCCCAGGCACAGAAGGTCTGCACCCAGCTGGGGCCTTGACCTCGGGTCCTGCTGACGGGGCCTATCTCATAGGCTAAGCCTCCCTTAGCCACCAGCACAACTCCTGTCTCAGCTCTGCCCTTCTGTTTCTGCCGTTCCCGTCTTCCTCTCCACAGAGACCCCAGGGAGCTTTCAAAAACATTGTGTCTGACCTGGACACGTGCTGTTTGTAGTGTGCATGGGGTGACGCAGTCTGCTGTAAGTACGTCCTGCTGCGCCTATGTCTTGTGAGATGACCCTGCCTTCCCGAGGCCTCCATTTTCTCTTTGGAAGGTAGATCTGCCTCCCGGAACAGTTCTAAGAACTGAATGAGGTCATCCCCAGACAGGGGTGACTCTAAAACAAAGCTACTGAAAATGGGTCACAAGCCTGACCCGGTCCATATAGGGTTGATAATTGAACGTGAGGGTTGTGGAGGGTTTGCCAAGAGTAAAAAGCAAAAAGGGTTCTAAATGCCCAAAGGCCGAAAGCTTGATGTGTAGTGAAATCAAATGCGTAGGCAATCTGAGGGATCTCAGGTCTCGCTGGCCTGTGTTGCCTCTCACTCCACCACAGCCTCAGTTATCTGACTGAGGGTTGCACTGTGCCTGCTAAAGGCCACCTGGCACGCTGCCAGAAACACCTCTGCTCTGATTCAAACTACTGCATGTTTTGTGATGTCGTGTTTGTGTCATGCCGAGCTTTCTGCTTTTATAGAAACATAATGGTTTGATTATATAGAAGCCAGGAGGTAATACTCTCCTACCATCGTTCCTCAGCATGTATCAAGTTAGGGATTGTACTGTGTTAGGACGTGTGATTTTAAAATTTGCTGTTAGAGTTGCCGACTTCAGTTTAATAATAAGAAAAAAGTAGTGACGATGTTTCATTTGAGATTAGGATAAACTTTCCAACGATTTCTGATATCCACCATGTTTTACTATGCATTTATGTGGAGAAATATCTTTAACACGGGTGATTGTAAAGTCTAAATATAGGTTGTCTCTGAGGGGTTGGAGAGAGGGCTGGGTGGGTGGGAATGCTTGTTACACAAGCCTGGTGGTCTGACTTCTGATCACCAGAACCCACATTGCTAGCACAGACGTCAGGAAATGCTCTGTGTTGGGACCTGGAGAGATGGCCCAGAAGTTAAGAGCATTTGCTGCTCTTCCGATGACCCAAGCTCAGTTCCCAGCACCCACATCGGATGGCTGGCACCGCCTGAAACCCCAGCTTCAGAGGATCTGACGCCCTCGTCTGGCCTCCGCGGGTATACACAGGTGGTACACACATGCACACAGACTCACTTTAATAAGTTTAATGATGTTCTGTGTCTTGTCAGCTGAGTTTCTATATCTCTGTAAAGTCAGCAAGCTCATCCATCTCATTTGTTTGCAAACTTGCTTTTGTCATTGTTATAAATGGTAAAATTATATCCACACCAAAGAGTTGTTTTAAAACAAATTCATAATTTTTTTTAAAATTAATGCTTGTTGAATTTTGTGTGTGAGTAGTGTGTACAACTGATGCTCACATGTGAGCAAAAGTAAGTGCATGCAGGTATGTGCGCATATGTGTATTCATGTATGTGGAGGTCAGAGTTCAACATCAGGTATATTCCACTGTGGTTCTCTCTACTCTTGTTTTGTTTTTGTTTTTGAGGCAGTAAATCTGGAGCTTACTGGATGGCTAGACTGGGCAGCCATTGGGCTTTGGGATCTGCTGGTATGTGCTCTGGCTTCCAGCCCAGACAGAGATCCGCACCCCGGACCACCCCAGTTTTCTTTTACATGTGTGCTGGGGATGTGAACTGAGGTCTTGCTAACATAGCCATGTCTGCATGGAGTTTTGTTTGTGCCTCTATCTCATCTACCCAAGGTACCCAGGGTTGTATAAGGATGTCTGAGGTAACACAGCGTCGTGAACGGGCCTTCAGGAAGCCCTCAGCATTCATGGACATGCTGCTGGCTGCATCTTGTCTTCATGGTCCCGCTAGCTGTGAGCTGCCGCTTTCCCGAGGGCAGGCAGCCAAGCTTTGGGGGATCCACTCAGGAACACAGGCTTTCCTCTTACCTGCCTGCCCGGCCAACTGTTATTCCCACCTCAGTACCCAGATGAGCACTGCCTCCCTGTATGCCCCCTATAGCACCCCTCATCACCCAGCCAGATGCCCCACCCAGCACTTACTGCAGGGAGAGAGTCATACTCACTCTTTGTGGCTCTCAGGTTTGAGCACCCCACGCCACATCTAGACTGGGATACAGGCGATACAGGCTGGGGATGGAGCATGGGTCTGTGAGTCTCAAAGGCCTCAGGCCCTGGAGTGATGTGGGAGAACCATCCACCTATCTCAACGCTGACGCTCTATGGAATCTCTTGGGGTATGAAGTAAGGTGATATGACTAACAGGGCCAGCTCTCCCAGATACCAAAGACCAGACAGGGCCCTGTTCAGGGCTGCCCTTGCCTTTGGAGACATCTTCCAGGTACAGATGGGATGCTAGGGGACAGGAAGGCCCAGCATAGCACGGGAGACAGAGCATCTTGGAGGTGTTGGCTGGAGCAGCGGGGAGGAAGGAAAGGAAGGTGTAAGAGACCCAGTGACAACCTTGGCCTGACTGGTTGTCACAGGGCCTCTAGGGCTGCCACACAGCAGCTGCTGGATCCACACGGGGGTTCGTATTAAACCGAAGTGGAGGTGAACCCAACTCTGGGGTCATATGACCCCCGTGGCCAAGGCTTCAAGGCCTACAGGTTCAGGGCTAGCAGCCTCCTTACTCAGGACAAGTTATGGGACCCCTCCGTGCCTCAGTTTCCCTGTCTCTAGATGGGAGCCCAGCAGGTTTGGCTATCGAATGAGTTAAGCTTTTGCCACAGCACCTGCTTCATGGTGCTTGACAGAGAATGCGGTATTAGCATTTGGAGAGGTGTACCTCTGGGAACCCTTTGGAGTCCCCAGGTCTGCAGGTATAGGAGGAACAGGCTGACTGACTGTCCCTCTGCTGCATCCTTTGCATCTTCTAAAGCCCAACGGGGAGCTTAGGAGAGAGCACGGTGGGATCTGTATTTTAAACAGCAGACCGTCGGTCAAACCTGCCTACTGTGGAAGGTAAAAGATGAAGTTTCTCTTACTCAAAGCAGCACTCGGGGTCTTGTGAGGGTGATATGCAGAATGACCTAGCATTAGGACACTCGATGTCCCTCTTAGGTCCAGCCTAAGAGGGAAAGGACGGGTACCCTAGTCCCCGCCATTGCCCCAGTCTTGTCTGTGCTTTACCTCTCCACCCTGTCCACCCTGGCTGCCTCCAGTTTGCCGTGATTGAAACCTCCCCACCGCTCTCATAGCTGACCTTCCCACCTTTAATTCAATCAGGAATCACAAGCCCTTTTAATTTAGGAAATAAAAGGCTAGCTGCTGAGCAGACTGCCCCTGAGTGACAGGGCTGTTAGCCCAGTCCGGCTGGCCTGGAGAGGGGGGCACAGGCTCATAACCTCAGCTGGCTCCTGCAGGGTGAGGGCACTCCCCAGGGACTGGGGGACAAAGGACAGCCCACTCCCTGCAGATCCCAGCAGAGGAGGGGGCGAAGGCTGCGTGGTCGGGGGTGGCTGTTGGCTGGCCCAGAGACACGGAGGAATGTGGGGCTCTCTCAGCAGTCTGAGGATAGTGGGATAGACACAAGGTAGCACTTCCCATCCAGCAGCCACCATCTTTGTTACGTGATACTGGGTTGACTTCCATCTTTCCTGGGCATCTGTTTCTCATCTTTACCGGGGATGATGCCAGGACCCAGCCACCTGGCTGTCACGAAGATTAAGTGAGGCACCTATGACTTGACTCACAGACACCTCTCATTCAATCACTGCACCCCGACTCCAATTTCCATGTGCGCACACTTCCTTAGTGAGCATGTGCAACCATGCATGGTCTACCCCAAACTTCTCCATCACCCAAGGGAACCCCTCTTGCCAACCTGAGTCTGTCTCGGCTCCTCAGCCCCAGACAAATCTACTTTCCCGTCTCTATAGGTTTCTCATCTCTGTCTCTGGAGTTTTCACAGAATCAGACTTAATACAATCTGTCCTATTTTGTCATGTTTTTTTAAACTTAGCATAATGCTTTTGAGGTTTATCCGTGCTATAATATGTATCAATATTCAGCTCCCTTTGAGGGCCGAATAGTAGTCTATTGTGTGTGTGCTGTGTTTTCTTCATCTGAATATCTGTTAATAATATTTATGTCAATGTTTACATTTGTTTACTTCTGGGAGTCAGCACTCTTCTTCCATCATGTGGGTTTGTTTGAGCTATTCAACCCAGGCCATCAGGTTTTGTGACGAGCGCTTTTGCCCGCTGAGCCATCTAGATGGCTTCATATGGTAACTCTTGAAGAAGTTGCCACGATGTCTTCCACGGTAGGTGGACCGTTTTTGTTTGTTTTTGAGAAAGAATCTTACTGTGTAGCCTTGGCCGATCTGGAAGTTGCTTTGTAGAGCAGACTGGCCTCGAACTCATAGAGAGCTGCCGGCCTGTGCCTCCCAAAGGCTGGGATTAAAGGTGTGTGGCACCATGCCCAGCTGGCTGCACCATTTCTTCTCATTCCCACTAGCAGTGTACAAGGGTTTCTGACTGTGCAACGGCCAAAATTTCGTCAAAACTCAAATGCTAAAGACACTTGCCAACAAGCCTGATGGCAGTAGTTGGGTCCCCAAGACCTGTATATAGAAGAAGAGATCTCCCACAAGCTGTACTTTCACACACATGCCCCCCAAATGAAATAAATAAAAACTTAAGAATCAAATGTTCATTGAGCCTGAGGCGTTTCGTGTGACTTTGTTGCAGCCTTGAATCTCAATAAGCAGCAGGCACATCTTGCGGCCACACTCCACGCTGCCTGGAACTCCTCTGTTCAGGTTCGAGACTGTGACGTCTTAACAGAACAACAGCAGCGATTCCCCGATACGGCTCACGGCCTCCCCGCTCACAGCTTCTTGTCCAGGTTTACAGTCCCGGACGTGAGTTTCCTTCTGTGGTGGAAGGCCTTCAACCAGATCAGTGGCTGGGGAGGAAAAGAGCCGGAAGATGGCGTGGGATGTTGTGGAGAGACAGCGCAGTGCGCAGAGGACCGGGCTCAGTTTCCAGCACCCAACGGTGGCTCGTGTGGCTGTAACTCCACATGAGGGATCGGCAGCCTCCTCTGGCCTCTAGGGGCCCCGCATGCACATGGTACACAGGCATGTGGAGACGAAATACCCGTGTACATACATGCTGTTTGACTCGCCGGCTGGAGTTTAAAAAAATAATTGTTCAGTGAACTTTGGCTTGAGATTAGAACAGAATTTCAAACAATTTCCGAAATTGTCCTGAACATGTCTTGGTTATTTTGTGTTCATTAGCTCCAAATACTTCTAAATTCACCCGGTGACTTTTCTTCTGACCCACGAGTGATTCAGAAATTCGTTATTTTCAAATACGTGTGGATTTCCTGAGTTTCTTTTTCGTCGATTTCTAATTTAATCTTGTCGGGGAGCATACATGGCATGATTTTAATCTTTTCCACTTATCAACACTTGTTTTGTGCCTACTTCCTTCCGGCCTCCATTGTGTCTGGTGAGAAATCAGCTGTTAGTCACGCTGTAGTTCTTGTCCTCACACAACCTCACCATCTCCCAGTACTGGGGAAGGAACTGAGGCCCTCTCACATGCTAGGGGTCTGCCCTCCACAGTGTTTCTAAAGTTTTTATTTTGAGACAGCCACTACAAAATAGCTCCAATGTCCTTAAACCTCTGCAGCCCAGACAGGTCTTGGATATGTGCTCGTCTTTCAGGTAGCTGTGTTTGTAGGTCTGCACTGCAGGCCTGACTACACTTCCCTCATTTGGGACATACTTTTTTTCTCTTGCTGATTTCAAGATTGTGTGGTGTATGTGTGTGTGTGTGTGTGTGTCTGTGTGTGTACTGCATTCCAGCAGTTTTACCCTGCTATCTACTTAGACATCATTTGTATGTTTAAGTGTCCATCAAACTAGGGAATATTTTGGTAACTATTTCTTGAAACATTTTTCGTCATCCACATCTCTCTTTCTTCTTCCGGAAACTTGTAGCAAGTATATGTCAGTGTTCTGGCTAGTTTTCTGTCAAATTGACACAAGCTGGAGTCTCACTAAGGAGGGAAGCTCAGCTGAGAAAGCATGTCCGTAAGAACAGGCTGTAAACAAGTCAGTAGGGCATTTTCTCAATTAGTGATCAATGGGGGAGGGCCCAACCCATTGCGGGTGGGGACACTTCCGGGCTGGTGATCCTGGGTTCTATAAGAAAGCAAGCTGAGCAAGCCATGAGGAACAAGCCAGTAAGCAACATCCCTCCGTGGCCTCTGCATCAGCTCCTGCCTTCAGGTTCCTCTCCTACTTGAGTTCATGTCCTGACTTCCTTCAGTGATAAACAGTGCTGTGAAGAACCAAAAGAACTCTTTTCTGGCCAAGTTGTATTGGCCATAGCAACCCTAACTAGGACACTTAGAGATGTCTGCTGAGCTCTGGGTGCTGTTCACTTTTCTTTCTTCAGATGGGGTGATCTCAGTTGATCTGTCTTCATTCTTTCAGCTCAAAGATGCTATTGAGCCCTTTAAGAGAAGTTTTCACTGCAGTTGTTATATATATTTTTTTAACTTTTAAAAATGATTCCTTTTTATTTTATGTGCATTGGTGTTTTGCCTGCATGTATGTCTATGTGAAGGTGTCAGATTCCCCCGGAACTAGAGTCACAGACAACTGTGAGCTGCCATGTGAGTGATGAGAATTGAACCCAGGTTCCTGGAAGAACAGCCAGTGCTCTTCACCTCAGAGCCATCTCTTCAGCCCTGGTTGTCACCCTTTTCAACGTCAGAATTTCTACTTGCTTTAAAAAAAAAAATACAATTTCTGTTTCTTCAGTGGTGTTCCTCATACAATAAGCCAGTTTGGTATTTTTGAAATTCTTTTATTAAAACAAATAATTTTTAGGGGCTGGAGAGATGGCTCAGTGCTTAAGAGCATTCGCTGCTCTTCCAGAGGACCCGGGTTCAATTCCCAGCACCCACGTGGCAGTTCACAACTGTCTGTGACTCCAGTTCCAGGGGAACTGATGCCCTCACATACGTATCGGCAAAACAACAATGCACATAAAATAAAATGCTTAATAATTAATTTCAGTTTATGTGTATGAGTCTTTTACCTGCATGTATGAACTTGCACCGTGTGTATGCAGTGTCCACAGAGGCCAAAAGAGGGCGCTAGATCCCCTCAACTGCATGGTTGTGAGTTGCTGTGTGGGGGCTGAGAACTGAACTCTCTTCCTCCCAGCGGTCCCTCCAGTCCCTCCTGTAATCCTTTACGCATTGACTCCTGATATTTATAAGTGAACACGGTGGCACATGCCTGTCATCCTAGCCCTCGGAGGCTAAGGCAAAAGCATGGTGAGTTTGAGGTTAGCCTATATGTAGCCTACATGATGTAGAAAGACCCTGTCACAAAACAAAACAAAACAAAACAACAAGGAGCAAAAGAGAAAGCGTTTGTCACGGTTGCTTTGAAGTCTTTCCTGCCACCCACAGCTCATGGACACTGTGGATGCGGTTTCTGTGGGTAGTTCTCTTTCTTCTGAGTGGATCTCACTTCCCTTTTGTTTGCATGTCTTGAAGGGTTTGCTGAAAACTGGGTATTTTAGGTTGCTCACAACAACCCTGGGTTCTCATTTATCAGTATAGACCACCACTTCCCCAGGGCTCTTCACTGAGTTTTCGGGGTGTTGATTGCCTGGCCAGCTGTCTGCTGACTTGCCTGGGCTCATTCAGTAGACTGTGTTTTCCTTGCAGTGTGTGTGTGTGTGTGTGTGTGTGTGTGTGTGTGTGTGTGTGTAGCTGCCGGTGGCTCTGCACAGTGCCACGTGGGTTCCAAGGATTGAACCCAGGTTATCAGGGTTGGCTGCAAGCACGTTTACCTCTTGAGCCGTCTCACGTGTCTTGTTTTGAATTCTGGTTTTTATTTTTCAGCCTGGTTCCCTAGGAATCTTCTGAGCTAACCCATCCGCCAGCAACTGGTTGGATCTGGTGCTCAAATCCCTTGAGCCCCCGAAGGCCTCTGCCCTCTGCCTGGTGATGTCAGTGGTTGGGAGAACATTCAGACTCCCGGTGGATTACAGTACATCCCGGCTTGATTCCCTGTGTGCTCAGTGGGTGAGAGTGGCTAGCAGAGGCTCTTTCTGGTCTCCCCAAGGATGCATGCCGTGTCCTGGGGATGTGTGGGGGCTTATCAGGGCTCACCATGGCGTTCTTGTTCTTGGACAGGCCTCTTAGGTGTCCTGCTGTTCTAATTGTTTTCCTTCTCCCCAACTAGTGATAGACCTCCAGCTAGCTGCAGTGGAGGCCCAAATGTGCATAGTTTGAGAGACAGGAATATATACGTGATGAGGTACAGGTTGCTTCCTGTTGATTGACATGAGGGTGTCCTGGTGTGAGTTCATGATCAGCCGAAGACAGCTTGAGATTGTGCTCAAATGCCTAATCTAGTAAGATCTAGATATTGGCTTCTCTGGTGTTCTGCCCTGGGCTGAAAGTTATGTGGAGTTTCTAAGCCTGGATTTCGGCATCCCTTTGCTGAAGCTCAGGAGGGACCATGACAAGGAGCTAGTGCAGCTTTCGGTTGTTCAGAAGGCATCTCTGAAGCAAGTGATGGTCATCCGAGGTGGCTGAACTTGTCTCCTTAGGTCACTCAGCTTTGCCTGTCCTGACTGTCCCTCAGGGATCCAGGCCTGGCAGTTCAGTCAGCAGGCCTGGGGTGGAGAGCCAGGTGCCCTCTACACTGGCTTCCAATCACCAGAAGCGTGCCAGGCACTCAGGAGGAAGGCCTAACAGAGCCAAGGGAGAGATCAGTCCCCTCTGGGCAGGACTGCCAGCAACAGGGTCACCTAGCACACAGGTAGGTCCTGACCCAGGAGCCTAGGCAAGAGAGGGCTTGAGGCTGAAGGGTTTCCTTGGGCTTCATTTAGAGGATGGGGAGTCAAAGAGCAGGCCCCACGCTGGGTACGGGCCTGTCCTTGGAGTGGGCATGCAGAGAGAGCTCTGTGCCTGCCTCTGAAGGTCAGCATGCTCCACAGGAACGCTGTGGCGGGGGTGGTGGCAGGCAGGACTGGGCTGACAGTCACGTACACTGATGTCACCGGGCACTCCACCTCCCTGAGGTATCACTTTTCCTGTGACCAAGCCTGCAGCTGAGTTCAGGGGTGCAGTCACGTCCCATCCTAGGCCCGTTCCTTCAGGTCCCCCACTGTATCATCTCCGGAGCGACCAAGGTCAGGGTGGGGACACACCCCTACTTCCCGGGGGCCGTGCCTGTTCTGACGTGAAGAAGAGGAGCCTGGGGGATGGGGAGTGACAGTGACAGGTGTGTGGACTCTGGAAGGCCAAGGCCAAAGAGGTTCCAGAGGATAGGTGGGGTTGCCAGCCTAGGGTCTCAGTTGGGTTTATACGTAACTGAGCAGGGGTTCAGCTCAGGGGCTCCTGGCCTGAAGGAGGAGTCCCCTACTTACTGCAGGGAGCTTCTAGTCTGACGGGGAGCCAGCCCTGCTCTCTCTCATCTGCCGGCATAACTGCTGCCTCTGGATGGCAGTGCTCAAAGCCCCTCTGTACTCAACCTCTCCATGAGGTCCGCAGACTGCTCAAAATTCGACCTCCTCAGGTCTCCTCAAAAGATAATCTGGAGACCTGGCAGGGCCCTGCACATGACTCCTTCACTCCATCGGTGGAGGGAGAGTGAGCCCCCAAGTGCAGACAGACAGTGGCGTCCCAGTGTCTGAGCTCGTCCTCAGGGCTGGGTCCAGCAGAGGGAGCTGCCAGCCAGCGGGAGCTGAGGAGAGCTGTCCCTGACCCCTGAGCTGGCCTTGAGAATCCCGTGCCCAGTGGGGGTAGGGTTTGCCCCATGGCTGAAGCTGCACAGGACCCAAGCTGCCCCGACCCTTCGTGATACTCCACACTGTCCCCTCAGAGACCCCTTTGAAGAATACCAGCTCTGTGGTCCACCAGCTAGGCCTATGTAGTCTTTTCCATCATCTCTAGGGCAGATAGAAATGCAAGGGGCAGGGATCTGGGTGTAAATTCTCACACTTTGCTTTCTATGTCTATAGAAGGCAAACTATGGAACCAGCTTGAGCCTCAGTTTTATCGTCTGTGAAATGAATTTTGATGACCTGAGGTTCAATTTTACATCTGCAAAACGGACTGCGGCGAAGGACACATAGCATGTACCTGTGTGGGGCACAGTCCCTTCTTCCTGTTGCCTCTCTTCCTTGTCGGGGAGGGCCTCCCCTAAGCCCAGGTTGAGAAGCTTGTGTGGGGAGGCTCAGGCAGCCCTGGGCAGAGTACGTTTCCTGGGTCTAGGAGATGCTGCCTCTCTCTCTCTCTCTCTCTCTCTCTCTCTCTCACCTGCAGCCAGGATGGATTGTCCCAGATGTGCAAGTGGGGCCACAACCTCATTTCCCTGCCCTCCATCCCTTACCTCGAGTCCTTCCATGCACACAGTCTGGCTGCAGGTCAGTTTCTGCTAAGACTTACTGGGCCCTGGCCACACTTATCATTGCTCGAGTTTCCTTGGAAGTTGGTGGCTTCAAAATGTTCATTCCCTTTCCCAGTCAATATATTTATTGAGAAGTGACAAAAGTCTGTGAACTGACATGCCATTAGCGGAAGATGACATATCTTCAAGGAAACCAGCATGTCAGATGGGCAGGAACACTATGCTATCACTGTCGCTACAGCACAAGGTAGAAAGAAGTGTTGCCCTGGGTTCAACCCAAAGGAGAGAAAAAAAATGTTACAGGGAAACGAAACTTAAAGATCAGGTACATGTATGAAAGGTACAGAGAATGGAGTGGTTTTAAGTAGGGGGGTGCCTTGATGAAAGGAGAATGTTTGGGAAAGGACATCAAAGGAGGAGACACTTGCATACAGAGAAGAGAGCATGCAGAGCAGAAGGGACGCCATGTACAAAGGCCCTGTGGTGGCTGTGCCGTGGAAGGTTTGAGGGACAGCCAGGAGGACATTGGATGAGTAGGAGTGGTAGTAGTGGCAGATAAAGTCAGAGAGGAGAGGTCTTGGGAAAGGACATTGCCAGCCCTTTGCCCCCCAGGACCACACACAGAGGGAAAGAGCAAGAAATCTCCTTGAAAAGAGATGAACCCAGAGCTCCCAGGACTGGAGCTGGTAACATACCCTATCCTTGCTTGGCCCTGAGGCTGAAAATATTGCAAGCTAGTGGTACGGCCTGTCTTACATAGGTCTTGGGTAGATGCGGGGCTGCCAGGGTGGGCATAGTGAAGGCAACGAGAAAGGGAGGCAGGGTGAAGAGAAGGAAGGGAGGGACCAAGGGAAGAAAGAAGGAGAAAACAGAAGAGTATTGCTCATAGACTCTGGTCCTCAGTGGTCCATAGCACAGCCTGGTTCAGGTTGCAGTGTTGGGAAAGCCACCCACAGGAAACTCGGGGAGGGCCAGCAGGACCCTGAGGCCTCACCTTC
The DNA here is from genome assembly GCF_030254825.1 of Meriones unguiculatus. NCBI lineage: Eukaryota > Metazoa > Chordata > Mammalia > Rodentia > Muridae > Meriones > Meriones unguiculatus. The sequence continues at coordinate 37,256,349 of NC_083363.1, read as the reverse complement.
TCCACCCAGGGTGCCCCTGCCAGTTCCTGGGTGACGTATCTGTGGTTGGACCCACATGGTCTATTGTCCCTAGCACACACACTCCCCAGAGCGCACTCTGACACTGCAGGTGCATGGCAGGATCCACATCTTATCTGAGCTGCATCTGAAGCCACCACCTCGAGGGGAACTCCCGCTCTGCAGTGCAATGAATGGCCAGAAGGACTTCAACCAAATGTCAGTCAGTGCCAGGAAAGGCTGCTCCAGTAGTGGGAAGATTTGATCCCAGAGTGTAGTCATAGTATTGACAGCCACTGTGTCCAGTGGCATGTCACCATTATCAATCACAGACTGCAAGTCGGGCTCCGTCCCAATTATGCCGCCAGCACGATCCCAGTTGATTCCAAGTGACTTCTTTGAGCCAGATGAAGGACAACGGTGCTCTTCTCTGGGAGCCATTAACCGGCACCCTCTGAGCTCAACCCGGACACCTCCACCTCCTGTGAGACCCAAGTCCAGCGTCAAACTGCAGCCCTGGTCTATATAAGCCAGTGGGGCTGCTAAGGTAAGGAAAAGAAGAAACAGGAGCATGAGCAGGGCGCAGTGGAGCATGCCTGTCATCCCAGGCGTAAATCTGGGAATTCGGGGAGGCAGAAGCAGACAGATCCCTGTGAGTCTGAGGCCAGCCTGGTCTACAAAGCAAGTCCAGGAAAGCCAAGGCTACACAGAGAAACCCTGTCTTGAAAAAAGCAAAAACAAAGAAATGGGAGCATGAGCCAGCAAGTCTGTCTACAAGACCCAGCAGCCCTCTGTGTGCTCTTGACACTGTCTGTTTAGGCCACGGGGGAAGGGAGGATAGGGATAGGGTGCGGAGTGGGGAGTAAAGGATGGGTGGGTGAAGGCTGCAGAGCAGGGATAAGCCAGACAGCCCAGTCAAGTTAGGAATATGTCTTCTGCCTGAAGAAAGCAGATCCAGGGGAAGAGTTCCGAGTCTCTGCTAGCCTGGTCCATGCATGCAGCTAGCCTGGTGCACTCCAGGCTTCAACTCTTCTCTCTGGCCCAGGGTAGCTTTCTTACCTGCATAGTTGCTTGGAGGAAGTGGGCTGTCCCCGTCCCCCCAACCCCCGCAGTCTCCTCTCCCCTCTCTTCTGCATGCGCTCTGCACATTGTGGAGGTTACCCTGTGGCTGGAGGGTACCTGCTTTCCTCCCATCAGGTCAGTCCTTTGGACTTCTAGCTCATCCTTCACCTGTCTGGTTCTTCCAGGGAAGAAACAGGAAAGAAGATATTCTCACGACTGAGTATAGCTCTTTGTACCATCAGTTCCTTCTAGAAGCCAGCTAGCCAGAACAGCCGGAGAGTGCAAGAGGCTAGAGGGAGGGATGGGCTGTGGGGCAGTAGAGGGGACCTCGGCAGATAGTCAGACATCTGGGTCCCCTCCTGGCTCTCTCTAAGGGTTCCTTCTCCTGTGTGTCCCCTCTTTACAGATTTAAGAACAGAAGCGATACAGGCTGTCCCCTGGCTGTGACCACAATATGGGATTAATAAGAACCGAAGCTGACTGGGCTCCTTGCCTGTGCAAGCAGCAGCTGGGGTGACGTTGGTCTTATGAGAAATGTGCTGAGGGTGGTGGGCCCCAGCAGTTGGCATCCTGGTCTCCAGAAAAGCAGTTACACAGGGAAGGGAGGGCCGTGGCTTTGAGCTTTGGGAGCTCAGGAGAACCCAGGGGGTCAGGACACTGGGCAATGGAGCCCTCCTACCTGTCATGGCAAGGCAAGTGGGTGGTACGGGAGAGCTGGAACAGTTCCCACATTGAAAGTGAGCATAGAAAACCTGGCAAAGTCTTTGCTCAATGCTACTGCACGGTTGGTTCAGCCCACAGTGAGGCTGATGCAACAGGAATTGGGATTTCAAAGATAAAGAACAGGATGACGTTCTTGCCTTTCAGATGGGGAAAAGAATAAGGAAGCAGTTCTAACTCTCTCTCTCTGCTAGAGGGCAACCAAGAAGAGAGAGAGGCAGAGGCAGGGAGAGAGAGACACAGACACAGACACAGACAGACAGAGACACACAGAGAGAGACAGAGACACAGACAGTCAGACAGACAGAGAGCCAAGGGTCAGGGGTGAAAAAGATGAACTGGTCCTTCCTTCTGAGGCTTAGGTTGCCAGAGAGAATGCATTTCTGGAGCACACTGGAAATCTCTGCCCTGGAGGTGATTTGTCCTGGAGCAGCAGCCAGCTGTGGGCAGCGCTGGCTCCAGCTTTGCCGGACACGGGCCAGGGCTTTCCACTTCAGACCTTCAGGCTGGTGCCCCTAACATCAAATGATAGGTCAGCAGGCCTGCGTTCTTCCTCATCTGGGCTGGAAATCTGGGTCTGGACCTGGAAGAGTCAAGGATGGTGTAGTGAGACTGGTTCCTGTGCCGGCCCCCTGGTGACAGGTGATAAATGCACACCCGGAATTCTCTGGGGCCGGCAGGGGACCTGTCATTAGCCTCTATATCGCTTGAGATTTTTATCAGTGATTTGAATGGAGAGGCAGGGCCTTCCTCTCTCTGTTTGCTGATGACCCACAGCTGACAGGAACAGACTCAGTAGCACAATGTAGGTCTCCAAACAAGGCCAGGTGCCTACAACAATGGGCAAAAGCAGAGGAGGCAGCAGTAGTGGCAGAGATGGGAAACCTAGCTCCTGGGTGACAGGAAATCAACAGGCTGGAGCACTGTTGACTTATGGGTAAGAAGAGCCCTGGTGGCGTGGCCTTGAATGCTGCAAACAACTGAAAGCAACCTGAATGTCACCAGGAGGGGACATGTATTTTGGAAATCTCCACCAAAGAAGGACTCATACACGGAATGAGGCTGATAAGGATATTTTTCCTGACACCTTTTTAAGTAAAGTAGGATGGTGTGGCCCCGTATCTGACAGCACGGCTGTGACTCTTAAGCACTAGCAGTTATTTGCATATATCCGTATCCACACAAGAGGAGAGCAAGGCGAGGCTCGGGTCTTGTTTTACTGACACATCTTTGGAATCATACAGATATTCAGAGTCTCTGTCTCTGTGTTTGTCTGTCTGTCTCTGTATGGACAGAGCATCCCACACAGCAGTCCTAGTTAAAAAATAAAAATAAAAAAAGATCCAGGAATGTGGCCGACCACCCAGAGTTGAAGACAAACAGCCAGCCCTGCCGTGTAAGCTTTTATTAACAGAACCGTTAGCCTCTGGCTGGAGGAGGTCCATCTTGGCCTATGCTAAACTGGCTATGCCCAGAGAGGTGAAGCCTGGTAGCTGGGTCTGATCTCGGGGGACAGTTTGGCTGGAATAGGGGCTGCGTGGGGGAGAGAACTAGGCGAGCATGGAGATCTGGGGGTATGGATAGCCACTGAGCGCTGTGAGAGCAGCGGAGCCGCCGGAGGCCTGATGTGGGGAGCCTGCTTGGTTTGAGTCCTCCTCGGGACAGCGCTCAGTTGGAGGAAGGCACAGAAGGTGATTCTCGGCCAAGGATGACCCTGCTAATGAGAACAAGAACAACCTTGCTCATTAGTCCAAGAATGTGCTTTCTACCCCCAGATGTGTTCAAGCCGCCGCGGAAGCTCGTCTGGGATGCTGCAGAGCATGCCAACAGAACCACCCGGAACCATGTTTTGGGCTCCCTCCAGCCCAGGTGGAGCTGAACGCCGGGAGCTGATCTGGAAGTCTGCTTTCTGTATCTGTTCCCAAGGCAGGTGCTTCAATTAATTCTACCCCTTGTTTCACAGAGCACGGTCCTAAACACCCAAAGCCCCCTCTGACACTGGTTTTTTTTTTTTCCAGTTAATTTCATTTATTTATTTATTTATTTATTTATTTATTTATTTATTTATTACTGTGTATGTGTGGTGAACATACATGTTCATTTAAGCGCATGCATACGTGCCTTCACGTGTGTCTTTCTCAGTCGCTCTCCACCTTAGTTTTTGAGTCTCCGTCTCCCACGGACCCCTCAGCTCAGCGATCGGCTAGGCTAGCTGGCCAGTGAACTCCCAGGATTCCTGAGTTCCTACTGTAGCAGTCCCGGGGATTCCGGCTTCACACTGACACGCCTGGCTCTTCACCTGGGCGCCGGAGATCTGAACTTGCGTCCTCACACTTGTGTGGCAAGAACTTTGCAGGCTGAGCCGTCTCTCCAGCCCCATCATCTTTGTTTCCCCCCCCACACACACTTTTACACTTCCCTCCCCTCCTAGAACCAGACCGAGATTTTCATCTGTGTGTTCGAAGCTCCTCTTAAAATATATCTCCTCTCTGTATGCATGGTCGTGTTAGCTGTATGCTGTCTAATTTATATGGCTTATATAAGTGATGCTGTGCCGTGACCCTCTGGTTGCCTGGCGTCTTCATCCAGCTTTGCTAACTAGGATCTCTCTGTGGTAGCTCACAGCTGTAGTCCCAGCCCTTGGGAAGCGGAGGCAGGGGGATTGCTGCAAGTTTGAGGCCACCAGAGACGTTCAGGCCACAACGTGAGACCCTGTGCAGACCCTCCCCAGACACGCTTCAGACTTCCTCCTTTGTATAACGTCTATCTGTCTCTGTGCCACACCCCCTCCGTTGAATTCCCCATTTTGTAGACTGACAGGACTGTCCCAGCTATCTTACCCTCCAGTCGCCCGCGAGCTCACCTGGCAGCCGTCTCCTCCCCGTCTGAGGATCTTTCATCCCGGCAGCGTAGTGGGAAGCAGGCAGGTGTGAGGAGCCCGAGGACGGTGCGTGCAGCCTGAGAACCCTTTGAATTCTGCCACCCCGCTTTTCAGGTTCCCTCCCTCACTGCCGGCGAGGAGGCGAGCTGGCGTAGCTGCCGCCGCCGGGCCCTCAAAGCACTAAAGATAGATCAACCGTGTGATGTGGCCGCGCCACTCCTGAGCACACGGCCGGAGGAACAATAGGCAGCACACGGCAGCGGTGCTCCCACGGCTCCCACTATTGTGGTGCCATTCATAGATGCCAAGACACGGAGCCAGCCTACGCGTCCACCCGAAGGTGAAAGGATGAAGGAAACGTGGGCCATACACAACGGGCTTTAATTCAGCCTCAACGAACAACAAAACTATGTCACTGTGTCACAGGTGGCCTGAGGAGAAGGGGGGATAATTCGGACTGTAGAGTGTCCCTCTTCCCTACAGCCTTTTCTTTCCTTTATGTTCTCTGCAAGAGTGAGCAACGGAGGTGTGGGATAAAGAAAGATGCATATCAAGTCTTTATATGGAGAATTCAGTTTAATATGTGCATATGTGATGTGTACGTGTGTATGCGCGCGCGCGCGCGCGCGCGCGTGTGTGTGTGTGTGTGTGTGTGTGTGTGTGTGTGTGTGTGTGTAAAACATGAAAGCGGAGGGGAACTTTCAGAAGTCAGAAAGAGCAGGAAGAGCAATGGGGAGGAAATATGAGCTAAGCACAGTGGTCGCTATGTACGAAAATGTTATAATGAACCCATCATTTGATAGACTTTCTAAAAAATATTAAAACAAAACCGAAGCTTCTTAGTCTCTCCGCAGAGTTAGTCTCCAGCGCCTCTGTGGGAGGAAAAGTGGGAGAGGATGCTGCAGGGGAGCCCCTGCTTGTAGCCTTCCCTAGCAGAGCTGGCCACAGCCTGACGGCGTGCGTGGGCTCTGGCGGTTGAACTCTACCCAGAGGATGAGCTGATTCTTCTTCTAGAGCAGTCCTTTGTTCAGAAGATACTATAGATCCCGTCTAGTTTCCCCCTCCCCCTTCACTTGGGGTGAGGTAAGGGCGGGGCAGGGGAGTTTGAGTTATGTATTCTAAACTAGCCTTGAACTCACAATCCTCCTGCCTCCAACTTTCAATTGCCAAGATTATAGGCATGATCCTACACTAGACCTGTGTTGGGACTTTCTTTTATTAATCTGTTTTTGCATATATATGTGTGTGTGTGGTTGGTGTATGTGTGTGTATGTATGCACGTTCTGTGTGTGTGTGTCTAGGTCGGGGTTGACATCAGAAGTCTTGATCACTCTCCATCTAATTTATCGAGGTAAGGTCTCTTGCCGACCTCTTAGCTCAGTGCTAAGCTAGTCTAGCTAGCTTGCGTGTACTGAGGAAACTTGCTTCCCAAGTTCTCGAGTTACAGGTGGACCACCGCTATGCCTGCCTGGCACTCTTGTTGGTTCTGAGACTAAAAACTCCAGTCCTCATGCTTGTGAGGAAGCATTTTCTCCACTGAGCTTCTCCCAGCCTCTTTCCTGGATTGTTTTCTTTTTTCTTTCTTTCTTTCTTTTTTTTTTTTTTTTTTTTTAACAATAGAAGCTTATTTCTTTTATCTCAATTGATGCTTTGAAGTTGGGCTGCAGGGTTTTCATACGGCTCTGACTGAGAGGTAGGAAGTCTCTAATTGCTCCCCTTGAATCTGGTCTGGCCTGGATTACTTCCTGTGCTCAAGAGACTGTAGCACAAACGGAGCCCTGTGCCTGTTTGAAGAGACTCAGAACCGGCTGCTCCCACTCTGAGGGAAGCCACCTGCCGTGGAAGTTAGCTCTGGACTACCATGTTAGAGACAGCACAGAGACCTGCTCCAGCCAGCAGCCAGCCCCACCGCCATGTGCTCTCTCGAGGCTAGCCAGTCCTAGCTGATCTCCCACAGCAAATTCGTAAGAGACCTGAAATGACAACTTCCCAGTCAAGCCCTCCCTGGACTTCTGCTCCTTAAAGTCTCCAGACAACGAAGTTGCTGTTTCCACCTTGCTAAGTTTGTGTGGGTGTGTGGGGTCATCTGCTATGTAGCAACAGTAGCTACAGCAGTATCTAAACCCAGCGAGCGTAGTCTCTCAGCTCTTTGCTGGTGACTCTAAAGGGGCCTCTGCAACTCCCTCACGCACTGCTTCTGACGTTTTCAACACAATGTTACCTTACTATGTGTGGTTATTTTTATAATGAGTTGGAGGTTGCACTTGGACATTCAGAGAAATAACTTGATGGCTCAGAGGTTGTCAGCTTCTGTCTGAGAAGATCCACGTTCGTGTCAGTGGTGTGTTCCTGTCAGTCGTGTCGTTTGTGTCAGTCGGCTTCCGGAGCATCCAGGAAACACGGTCTCCTGCTTCTGCTTTAGGGGTTAAATGAAAACAGTTCTTTCTGGCTCACCTTTATCTCCCGGGGCAAGAGCCCTTTTTGGAGTCCTGGCTCTGGGAGAGGCCTTGCACTAAGTTTCGCTTTGGTAAGCCGGAGTTCTGCCAGGAGAGTCGTTCTGCTCCACGGGCAGTGGGCTGACCCCTCCTAATGTGAGAACATGCTGGTGTTGGCGGAGACCTCAGACACGGTGCTTACTCCCCAAGTCAGCCGTGGCTCCCAAATACATTGCTATCTTGTTAGCTCCCTGGTGAGAGTCCTGGTTAAAAAAGCATGTGTACAGTAATCAAGCTTATCTAGCTATTTCTTTTTATCTTATTGTGTGCTGCGTGCATGTGAGTGTGCGGCTCGGCACGCTGCTGACGTATGCTCCTGCAGAGCCAGAGCATGACATCAGCGTCTTTCTCAGTCATACTGAGACAGCGTTTCTTGCAGAAACTCGCTGGGTTGGGGAGGCTGGCCAGCCAGCCGGCCAGCATGCTCTTGAGATGTGCCCACCTCTGCTCCCTGATTCGGGAGGTATAGGCATGTTACTGAGTATTCAAACTCAGGTAGCACACTCCGGAAGCAAGCGTCTCAGCCACTGAGCCGTCTCTCCAGCCCGTCACCTGTCTCCTTCAGCAGAACTTGATCGAGTTGAATTTCCCACTCCATGAGGCTATCCCCTAAGAACCTCACTATGTGACTGGCTTTGCCTCTGCCCTGAGTGTGCCACACTGTTTTCCTTTCGAGTGTTAGGTTCTATTTCGTAATGCCTATGTCTTTGTCATCGAATGCCTTTCACCACTGGTGAAAGGTTCAGCTCCCTTGCCGACTTGCCTGGATTTGGAATGTCTAGCTGACATACTTCTGGGTTTGCCTGTGAGGGAGGTTTCACAGAGAAGGGAAGGCTCGCCCTGAACGTGAGTGACACCATCCCAGGAGCTGACTGAGTAAAAAAGAGAAACACGAGGAGCCTGGCTGAGTGTGAGCATCCGTCTCCCCCTGCTTCCTGACTGCGGGCGCAGTGTGATCAGTGCCCTTCTGCACCTGCCACGATGGGCTGCCCCCTCAGACCATGAATCTGAAGCCGAATAAGCTCTTCCTCCTCCCTCAAGTTTGTTCCTGTCATGCATTTGGCCTCAGCAACAACAAAAGCAACCAGCACAATGAGACTGCCCATCATAGGGTTTTCCCTATCTCCATCTAACTCTCTGGGTACATATCAAACCACGTGACGGAGATTGCCGGCACAGGGCATGCCATAGGGTAGAGAGGCTGGGCCTCAGGTGGGAGGAGAGTGGACGAGTGATGCAGGAGAGCATCTTTCTGTGTGTGGCTAGGGGTGCTGACGTGTGTACAACTGCTTTTCCTATGCGAAGGCGTATGTGAGTACATATGTATGTATGCGTGCGAGTGCATGTGTGCACAGGAGCATGGGTGGACGGGCGCATGGGTGAGTGAGTGAGTATGTGTGTACAGGTGTCCATGTGTATGCATGTATGCTTGCGTGTGGAGACACTGAACACAGCCTTCGGTGTTATTTCTCAGAGATCATCCGCTTTGGTCTCTTTTTCACATATGTGTGGTTTGTGTGTGCATGCGCGCATGTGTGTGTGTGTGTGTGTGTGTGTGTGTGTGTGTTATTGTGTGCACTTGCCCTCTTTAGGGACCTGGTGGTGGTCTGGTTGCTGGCTGGATGTTCAGTGAACACAGCTGGCGAAATCATCTCCCCGTGGCCTCTGTGGCCTCTGTGGCCTGTCGGTTTGTGATGGTTAGTGCTAATTATCAACTTGATGGACTCTAGAGTCACCTAGAGATGATGGGAGATGGGCCTGTAGGCATGCCAGGAGAGGAGTATCTTGATTGCATTCATTGTGGGAAGCTCTGCCCACTGTGGGTGGCATCATTCCCTTGTTGGCAATCCTGGACTGTGCAAATGGAAAAAGGCACGGAGCAGCCACATGCACGCATTGCTCTGTTCCTCTGGCGGAGGGTGTAACATGGCCACTGCTTCAAGCCCCTTGCTGCCTTGATTTCCCATCTATGATGGACTGTGCCTGGAACGGTGAGCTAAGACAAATCCTTCCCTCCTCAGATTGCTTTGTTCAGGACAATTTGTCACAGCAACAGGAAAAGAAACTAAGACCCAGCCCCAGGGCAGCTAGCTGTGTCTGGGTACCCTTAGAGCTTTGCCCTATAGTAGCCCGGCAGCTCTGGCCAGCTCTAGGCTGTACCCTCTTTGTTTCTGAGACCCCACCCTGTCTCCTGGCCAAGAAGACTCAAGAAATCTTGGCACAGAAGGATGCTCCCCGCTGCCCAGCGGAGATGACCACTTCATGGAGAGCGGAGAGAGGAAGGCGGAGGAGAGTGAAAAGAAAGGTCCTCTTTCAGGCTTAAGACGCTGTGGAGTAGCAGGCCAGCGGCCTGCCAGGAGCTGACTCACCGGCATGGGACAGGGCACTACAGGTGCACTCAGGCTATCAGACAATAGGCGCCTGTTGCAAACCACCCCACACCCGAGACTGGCCACCGGGTTCAGGCAGAGACCGCTCCTCCCCAGGGGAGCACGGGGGGGGGGGTTGGGGTGGTGGTGGAGAAAGGGCCTGGGCTGGGAAGCTGTCATCCTTTTGCATTCACTGGGCCTGGCTCAGTGCATACCACAACCATGTGATTTCATGCCTGGGGAGAGAGACACATAGAACCAGGGACCCAGGCAGCCTCCAATGAAACTCTTGTTCTTCATCAGCCTAACTGTTATTATTGCCAGCATGCTCTGAGACACTGGGGGTGGGACACAGCTCTTCTGAGCTTCATTTGTCCCCTCTCTCATAAACCCGATCTTCACTGGCCTTTGACAGGAGCCATCACTACTCCCATTTTATAGGTGCGCAAACTCAGACGCAGCTAACCCAACAACTGCTCCTGAGGAAGCCCATCCCTGCTCCCTGAAATTGTTCAAGTAGATTGGGGACCCAGTTCCTGGCAGGCTGGCACACGGGCAGCCTACTTTCTGGGGCCTTGGCAAAGGCAATAGATATGAGATAGTCAGGAAGCATCTTGGTGGGGGAGGGGTGAACAGGAAACAGGGAATGGGGCTGACAGCTGAGGCTTCTTCGGCGAACTGAGGTGGGGGTGGGAGGGCTGGGGGCCAGGCTGTCCAGGCATGGCTCTGCCCTCTTCTGGCTGTTGGAATTTGGGCAAGTTCCACAGATGTTCTAAGGAGTTCGGCTTTCTCATCTGTAAGATGGGAGCGAAAGCACCAACCTTGTGGCTGGTCAAGCATGGATGCGCCATGCGTGGAGTGTTTTGCATGGACCACTTGGCCCACCACCCTCACGGGACCCTACACCGAGTTCCCTGCACAGTCACTTCTTTGTCTCTCTTCATTTGCCTTGATAGTTGCTGGGGTCTCTGGTGTCAGTCCTGCTGCTCAGAGTTCCCACCCTGAGGGCTCAATTCCTTCTCTCATGTCCTTCCTGAGACCCCCACACAGCTTGTATCCCCTGGGCAGCTCTGCCAGGTGGCCCCAGTCCAGGTCCCACCAAGCTGTATTTCTGCCTCAGTGGACCTAGACTTTAGCTTCTGAGACCTGAGTTCAAGGCCCTGTTTCAGCCTGCTCAGCATCTAGCCCCCAGCTGAACTTTTCTCTCTGTCTGGAGCCCAGAAAGTGCCAGCCTATGTCTGCAGCTGTAGGGAAGGAGGCAGACAAGACAAGACAGCAATTCCTTGGCAGCCCATCCCCTCTCTCCTCCGGCTCAGTGTCTCCTGGGTTCTTCACCTGCAAGGGCCTACCCTCTGTGTTGAAGTCTCAAAAAGGCCTCAGCTGAGTCCGTGCTGTTTGCATGCTAACACTGTTTAGAGTCCGCCTGGAGGGAGACGTGGTGAGGGACCAGTGGGGACCAGTCCTTTCGAGGCCATCAGTTCTCAAGGCAGCTGCTGACTCACCTATGGGATGTGAGGAGAGCAGGACTTTCTGGGCTGGCTCTTCGCTCGCTCACGATGGGTGTTGGTCGCCACGCTACTCCTTTTACTGCTTCTCCCATGCCCCGAGCCTCTTGTGTTAGGAAAATTTCTCAGTGAAGTCACACTGCGAGCCCTAGTTTACGGATGGGATAAACAAAATTGAGCAGAGGCTTAAATCCAGGGCCCCGAAGCCTAATCTCTTCAAATACTACAGTGCGTCTATTGGGGATTCTCAGGCAAATATTTCTAACTCGCCGAGGTATTTCTGGGGAGGTGGTGAAGGTGAGCCTAGGAAATCCGTATTCTCAGGGACACATGCCGCTACTCTCCTAGCTGAGGTACAGGAGGTCCCCAGGGCTGACCCCGAGTGTGTGGAGGCTGTGGAGAGAGCGCTTGGTGCCTCCAGCTTGCTTATTGCTACAGTAAGCTGCCAGGGGCGGAGGGGCACAGGCAGGAATAGATCCTCTCAGCCATATCCATTCACAAGGGACCCTTGGTGGCTGCAGCCTCTCCCTGGAGGCACGGCAAAGGCATGGCATGGTTGGCAGGCAGGGTCCCCTACTGAGGCATGGTCTCCGGGGAGCCGGATGGCCTCAGCCTTGTGGATTCCCAAGTGCTTCTTGATGGAGAAAAAAATTATAGTGAGCTTTCTGACCTGATCCCTAGGTCAGGATCCCCAAACTCACGTAAAAAAGCCAAGTGCGGTGGAGTGTGTGTGTGTGTGTGTGTGTGTGTGTGTGTTTATAGACAAAAGTGGATTCTTGAAGCTCCTTAAACAGCAAGTCTAGCTGAACTGATGATCTTCTGGTTAAATGAGAGAGCCTGTTTCCAAAATAAACGTGGAGAGCTGTTGAGGAAAGATACCCGGTGTCAACCTTGGAAGCTTACACACATGTGCACTCTTGTGCACACACATCACCATATATTCACACACACACACACACCCCAAGAGCTAAAAAGGTGGGGTGGGTGGGTAGGGGGAAGGTAACTTACCTGGGTCCCAGGACAAGGTCAGCTCTCAAGCCAGCTGGCTCCTGCACTGGGGCCACCCAAGCCCACAGGGTGGGGTCTGGCTCTCATTAGCTTCTGGGCCTTGAGGAAACCAAGGCTTGAGGCCAGCCAGCGGCCTTGTGGTTTTGGAAAGAAGAGGCCGAATCCCATAGTTCCAAGGATCTCAGTATTCACAATCTTGTGAGGGTATGCACACATAATGCCACACAGAACACACAACATTCAAGTGCACGAGAACACACACACACACACACACACACACACACACACACACACTGTGTTCAGGTCTATAGATTTCAGGTCTATGGGAGGAACCTGAGCTCAGGGGCTTCTCAGAGAATCGGGGCCAGGAAGGTAGGAAGTCCTGGTCACAGATGGCCTTCCCCAGGACAATGACAGCTCCTCCCTGCTCTGTCCAGTTCCCATAGGTTGTTGGGCAAGGGGGACAAGGGAGGCCACTGGCTCTGACCTGACTCTGAAAGGGCCCCTCTTTTCTCACCTGCCACAGAGGAGGCTCTAGGCCAGTGTGGGAGGCTCCTGGGCTCTCAGGAGGTGAAACACCCTCCAGGCTGTCACAACCCTCACATGCCCAATGGATGCCTGGATGAGTGACCAAGAAGCATATCTTGCCAAAGCTAGGGTTCTTGCTGGATGGGCAATCAGGCACAGGTGCGGCCTGGCCTCCTCAGAACTGAAGGTGCCTCCCTCTGTGACGTTCCTGGGGCTGGCTCCCATAGCAGCGCTTGTAACTCTGGCTTGGGACAGGCAGCAGGGGCTTTGGATCTTGGATAAAGTGTGGTCACCTGTAGGGGGTGAGGTAGGTTAGCCTAGGGACAGACCAGACCATCCTGGCTTTTCTTACCTCTCTTGCGCTTTGAAGCATAAATTGCTACCAGCTTTGTCTGCTTTGTGATCTCCTGGGAGGCTGGGGTTATGCTCTAACAGCTGTATTCACAGGTCAGCTCAGCACACAGCCAGGTACAAGGCAGGTGCTTGGTAGGCACTGAGTGTGCAAATGGACTGCTTTTGTTTCCAAATCCTCTCTTGCTAATTGTCCAGTGGATTTCTCTTTTCTTAGACTTTAGACCTAGGGTGAGCCCAGCATCCCTGAGATCAACTTAGTTGTCCAAGGCATGAACATAGTGGCATTCCGGGATGCAAGCCACCAAATAACCATTGAGACGAGCTTTGACTCTCACCACCTTCGCTGCAGCTCAAAGAAAATGAGGCCTGAGGCCACCCGGCAGGGGGCTTGCTTAACTGGAGACAGACTTCCTCCAAGGGGTCTAGAAAGGCCACAGGGATCAGTGGCTCTCCCTGGTGTGTGGTCATTATAGATGACCCCTTGCCCTGGGCCCTCTGCCACTGTCACTCAGCTAACTCTATACCTTGGCCTCCTCCTGATCAGAGAGCTGAGAGCTCAGAGTCCTGGGCCATTCTGTGCTGCTGCTGAAGAGACCTCAGCTGCCTGCCCAATGCTGGGAGACCTTTGATCGCCACAGAGATGGGCCCTGGGCAATCATCTATGATTTAAGTGAGCTGGTCCAGAATCCACACCACCTCCCTCAAAAATGGTTGACTCAGCTCTGGTTGCCATCAGGACCCTTGGATGCCAAGGGTCACCGTAGAGTAAGGAGCAGAGGGTGTGTAGAGAAATATCCCAGACTCTAGGCCGAGTGGGAAGCAGCTTGGGTTTAAGAGTTCAGCCTCTGGTCCATACTCTGAAGGTTTTGACTCAAGGCTGACTTTCATCAGCTAAGACCTCGGGCGAGTTATTTCAGGCCTGTGAGCCTGGGCCTCATCCTCTGTGATGTAGGAGGATAATAGCCCTACCCGAGAGAGCTGTTTCGAGAATTAGATGAGATATGCCACGTAAAACAGTCAGAATAGTGCCTGGCACACACTAAACCCTCAGAGGTCGTTAGACATTATGGCTGTGGGCTGACCAGTGGATGGAAAACTGAAGCTTGCCCTAAAAGGCTTTAATTGACTGTTGACATTTTGTTTCCTTCACTGGTCTCTGAGATTCCCAGGCCCTTTATCTCTCATGCCTGGTACATCTCAGGGACTCGAAAGCATGTGTTGAAAGCATGAACAAATGAATGAGTGAAGTAGGGAGAGGATGTGCCAAGAGAAGCCTATAGAATGAAGCAGCGCTAGGGGGAGAAGGGTTGATGTGAAGCCGGGAGGCCTCTCCAGGCTGGCGTCAACCGGCACCAGCTCTGGAAGCTGTGCCAGACCTGAGGTGGGCTCAGGGTGGGAGGAGCCAGGAATGGCCATGTCCACTGCTCTGTCATGAGAGCCACCTCAGAGGAGAGCTATCCAGTGGGGTGAAGACTGATGGGAAAGCGGGGTGAGGCCCTGTGGCTCGGGGGCCATTTATGGAGGCCATTGTTCAGTTTTTACTGGGAGAAAAGCCAGCCTCTCTGTGCAGGCCCCTTTGCTGGTGGGGACACAAGTGCTGGAGATAAGAGGATTTTAAACAAATAAGCTGTCTTTCAGGAGCTTAAAAGAGAAAAGATTTGAGCTTTCTCTCCCTCCCCCTTTTTTCCCCTTCCTTCACTCCCTTCCTTCTGTCCCTCCTCCCCTCCTTCCTCCTTTCCTTCCTTTGAACAACCTGTCCTTCAGATTAAATGGATGCTTGGTGGTAGTGCAAAGACAGGAAAGGTCTCCCCTCCATCAAGGTATTGTCCTGGGCCAGCAAGTAAGAACCTGTGGGAGGTTTTAGTGACTTAATGATCCTAAGGTCATCCTGCTGGGTCTTCTTCCTCAGAGTCCAAACGACCCTCTCTGTGAAGACCCAGGCCGAGGCAGGCTCCTCAGGGAGCCCAAGTGTCAGGGTGCTGTGGTTTGTCTTCAGGAGCCCCAGGCTGCAGGAGCCTCAGCCCTTCTTCAGGGAGCCTCAGTTTGAGGTAGGAAGTAGATAAGGGCATCACAGGTGTTGATATCATTTAACTGTTGGAGCTGACGAGGGGGTATAGAGAGTGGGTCCTGGAATCTGTGTCCACGGGGATAGGACTATGATGCAAGCACCTGTCAGGTAACAGACGGCCGGAAAGGCTGACATCCCAAAACGCACATGCAGTTTGCAGATGCTGCTCAGCAGCCTCCCTCCTCAGGTAAGATCTGACTAACAGGGAAGGTCACTGGGGTCCAGTTTTCTCATGAAATACAGGTGAATCTGAGCTGGGGAAGCAAGCAGTTGGAAGAGGGCTGTGAAATGGCTGCCTGGAATCTGGCAAGTGACCATGGGAGATAGGCCATCTTCCTTGGATGAGACGCACTCAAGCTACCTTGTTTAGTAAAGACCTGTTCATGATAAGCTGAGTCTCCCACAGCCCAGGGCCTGTGTGTGGAGGGGGAGTGGGAAGCGGTCAGGACCTGGAACTTTTCAGCCAGGAGTTAGGGCTGGCTGCCAGGTAAGAGCGTTTGAGAGACCCCCCCAGCTCACTGTCACCTCTTCCCAGACGACAATTACCATGTCCTGACATGGAAACTCCCTCTCAGACCCTGTTGAGAAGAAGACGGTGGTCATACACTGAATGGAGGTTGTTTGCAGCAGCTTCTTGGCTGCTCCCTCAGCCCCAGCACAGGCTCAAGTACTGACCAGCAGCAAATACGCACGAATTGCCTGTGGAAGTTGCCACAACCTATAAGGGAGGGAGGAGGAGCATGAGCCTGTAATGGCAAAGCTGGTTGTGCAGTTTCCATGACAAGAGGATCGTCCCTGGGTACCAGATGGCGAGCTTAGGTTGTCAACAGGCGTCTGCAGATACTGACACTAAGGAGACCCCGGTGGCAGAGAAGGAGAAACCGAGGCACTGAGAGCCAGTGAAGGAGGAAAGATTTGCCTAAGGCTGCCCAGCTTTGTACAAGCTGAAAGTCTTGTTCAAGTTTAACCTCCACTCCAGCATATGCTCGTAAGCATGAGCCAGTGCCTGTGAGATGTGCTCTACAGGCCTAGTGGCTGCAGTCAGTCCCTGGAAGGAGTCCCAAGCCCAGCCTCATCCAGGCCCCCAACCCTCTGGTCAGCAAAAGCAACCCACATGGGATGGCCCCCAGACTTGCAGGCGACATTCACTCATCTTTCCATTAGCTGCTCTCCCGCTGACAGTCCCCAGGCGGCTCTCGTTCTGGCCGGCGAAAGCGTCCAGGAAGATGAGTCTTCAGGGACTCTGAGCTTCCTCACGCCAATTTAACCAGAGCCCAGTGAGGTGGGCAGATCAGCTCTCAGGAAAACCGTGGCCAGCCATCACCAAGCAATGCCACAGAGGCACCATGGGAGATTCTAAAGTTGGACATGGTCCCCAGGGGACTGCCCGTCCAGAAGAGAAAGCAAAATGCATGGGAAAGGGGGAAATGACATAAATCAAAATGCCTAAAATGAATATGAATCAGAATATGCTTTATGCAAACATATGTAAATAGACATGTAAATCTACCCCGAGCACGAAGGGAGGTGGGGGGCGGGGACAGATGTGAAAGTCAAGGCTCTAGAAAGTCCTCACAATGAAGCCCTCTGTTCTAATGAACTGTTACCAAAGGTCCCCACATATGTCATTGGATAGAGTATAGGTCTTCCTGCTGTCCCAGAGACCCAGCCCTACCACTCTGTCTCCCTCCATTCATTGCTTCCGGTTGGTTGGACCCTGAATAGAACCGGATCACAGAATAAGCCAGAAGCCAGTCCCCCCCCCTCCGGGGTCCTGTCTACCTGCTCTACATCCTTAAATGCCCCTCACCTCCTAACCACTACTGCCTTTCACACATCTGTTGCTGCCCTGCCCTCATACCCCCAGCCTCTACCACAGCTCAGCCTGGCCCCAGAAGGGGTTCAAAGAGTGGCCTGCCCATTGGAGAGTCTGTCTTCCTCACAGTCCCTTGGCTGTTCCCAGCACCGCCCAGGCCACAGATGCTCAACAACAGATGACTGGTGAAATAAATGAATGATTAACACACATTCAAAGGCACAGATGTTTCCCGCTGGAGACCAACACCACTCTCCCTCCGCTTCCTGCTCGCCATGCTCACAGCTGTCTGGGGTTAGAAATGAGAGTTCCCGTGTCCTCAGCTAGCCCGAATTGGCTGCAGGCAGGGTGCGGCTTAGTCACCTCTGTGGTACTAGCACCTGCTTTGAAAAGCACTGTGGCCTGTGGCCTGGCTCTGTGGGTGCCTGTCCCCTCCATGGACCATGGGGACCTGGACCATGGTGGGCCCAGGGCCTGGCACATAGCAGGCACATAGTCAGACCCAGAAAGGAAAGATGAGGAGTGGGAGGATGGTGGCTGACGCCAGACTCCAGTGGGGTTGGCTCCTAGACAAAGAACAGAGGGAATAAAGGGGGCACCGATGAATAAGCAAATGAGAGGCAGAGGCAAGTCTTGAGGGAAACCTTCATCTTCTGTGGAGACGCCCCTGTCCTCAGCCCAGGTAGCCCAGCTCACTCCTGGCTGTGTTCAGACTTGAGCTCCTTGCCAGACTTTCCAGCCTCAGCCCCTTCCCAGGCTCCCTTGCTTCTTCCAGGGAGCCTGTTGTTTGAGAGCTCTAGGCGGAGTACTTCCTGACTTTTTCTTTTTCCTCCCAGATGGAAGATCAAGTACAACTCTGGAGGCCACTTGCTTCTGAGTCTTCTACAACCTCAGTGTCTGAGTCTGTAATATGGGAGATAAAATCAGACTCCGTGAGGTTCCATATTGAGTCCTGGCGTGGAGTCAGCTGCTTGGTCAGTCCTCTGTGCACAGGGTGTCCCTTTCCTCTTGCCTTGCTACCCTCCCTATTGTCCCATGGGGCTGTCACTGGCAGTTTCCAGAAGTATCGCCCTGTTTTTTTTTTTTTTTTTAGCATTCCCCGAACAAAGGAGAAGTCCTGGAGTTGGCTTTGTAGGAGACCTTAGCTTAAGAGAGAAAAATCATGAGGCCAGAAAAGGAGGTGGCTTGAGAGAGAATTGAGATGGAAGATACGCAAGAAGGAACAGAGTTCAGGATGAAACAAGAAGGCTCAAAGTTAGGCAAGAGAAAGGACTTCCCAGCACCAGAGAGACTGAGGCAGAAACCAGTGCTCTGGTGACAGGAGCTTTTGGAGACTTTAGTCGCAGGAGGTCCCCTGAGCTCATCTTCTGTTTGGAGGTTTTCAAAGTGTTCACCTGGTTGGGTGACCATTCAGCCCATAACGCAGGCGGCAAGCACTGTCAAGTCCCTTTGTGTGAGATGAAACAAAGTTCTAAACTATCACAGGGATGGCCAAAGGTTGCCCAGCAGAGGTGTTGAGGTGGGGTTAGGGCCGGGAGCCAGGCTTAAATGGTTTCCCCTCACTCTGCTGAGGTTTAGCTAGTGGGCATACTTTATTTATATATTTTTTCAGTGTAAGTGGGGACAGAGCCCCAAGCCTCGTTCATGCTAGGGAAGCAGCCTGTAGCTCCCCATGCAGTGTCTTCAGAGTCTTAAAGTTTCATGCTAATTTCTTTGCTCTGTTAAGGAAAATACGGGAGGTGGAGAACGGGGAATGCTGTGCAGCTCTGTGTGGCCTGCATCTGTCCCTGCAGAAGTGTGGAGGTCCAGTGAGCAGCATGTCTCACAGGCAGAAGGGGGCTGGGCCCGAATTGCGCCTGGGCTTCCTTCCATCGGAGGCAGAAGCCTCACTGACCCCATCTGGGCGGCCACCCTTTCTCAGTGTGGCCAGATTCCTCTCTAGTCTCCCCCAACCAGGCCCATCTCTGCCTTACTCCAAGCCCGCAAACATGTTGTTGACAATCCTCGGGGGCTAAACACTTGATAAGACGGTCCCCACCACACCAGACATCCTGACAGCAGGCAGTGCTCTGCACTGTGATGGCGGATGCTTTGAATACATCATCCTGTCAAACAAGTTTATTATTCTTTCACTCAAGATAAACTACAGCCGCCAACGAGGGGCTGTATAAATTCCAGGCTTAGAACTGGAGCAGGCCCCCTCCCTGTTACACACACACACACACACACACACACACACACACACAAATACACAAATCCTGGTGAGCAACCCCCCACCCCTACTGCCAAGTCCTGGCTCCTTTCGGGTCTCTTGGGGGCGGAGTGGGGGGAGTGTTCAGTAGCTCTATCTCATGGGGTGGTCCCAGGAGCAGCTGCAGACATGAAGGAACCCAGGGCTTGGGCCTACCCTTGGACCGCTTGCCTGCCTGGCTAGGCCTGAGCTGACTTCCTCCGGGCCCAGGGATGGTCCCTCCACAGGAGCCAGCTGTCTTCCCCAGGGTCAAGCCCGGCCTCTTGACTTTTGGACTTCTGTCTGCTCAGGCTGCAACCCTCGTGGGTGGCCAGAGCAGCCACAGGTCACTCCAGGCTTGTGGGGACAAGGCCAGCTTTCAGACTCCAGCATGGATAGCTGGTCCTCAGGGAATCTCACCCCATGGGGCCTTCAAGAGCAGTCAGCAGGCTGGAAAGGCAGTTAGTAGGTATAATGCCTGTCGGGCCCTGTTGGAATTTAAGCTCAAGAACCCACCTGAAAAATCCAGTCATGGCGGCATGTGCTTGTAGGCCCAGCACTGAGATGGTAGGGACAGGCAGATGGCTGGGGTCACTAGCCAGCTAGCCTAGCTGAATTTGTGTGTTCCTGATAAGCAGTGAGAGAGCACATCTTAAAACGCAAGGCGGATGGCATCCTAGGGAATGATAGCCAAGGCTGTCCTCTGTCCTTCACATACGTGCTCACACATGTACGCATGCAGCCCCCGCATGAATGTGCACACACCCTACAAGCCACATCTACCCCGTGTAGGGACAGGCACCTTATGACTCCTCCCTCTAAATCCCTTTCCTTATCCATTTAGTAGGGTGGGCAGTCACAGGGCCCCCTCTCTCGGTTTATTCCTCCTGCTCTGTCAGAGGCCTTTACCATCACCCCCTGCCCAGCCCAAGTTTGCTTGTACCATCCTCCCTGAGGAAGAGAACGCCATGGCCTCAGCTCCTAAGACAGTGGCAGGCCCTTAATACGTAATATTGAATGGATGAAAATAAGGCATTAGAAACCTTGCCAGTCACACAGTAGCCAGCAATACATGTGTTTGCTATCGTCACTCATGTTTCCGTGTATACATACATGGACCAAGCACGAAGGACCAGTGAGATGACTCAGCAGATTAAAGCGCTGACAGCCACGCTCCTCGCTCTCTGGGTTGTGGGTGCCTTTGACAGACTGTCGGCCCACCTGTTTCTGAACCTGAGTTCCTGCCCCACCAAACAGAAGGGCCCACACCTGGCGTGTACCCTGCTCGCTGAAAACGGAGCCCACAAGCCGGATCTGCTGTTGTTGTGGCTCTCCACGGGTAAGCAGACAGACCCAAGGCCAGATGCCCAAGTGACGTCACAATTTGGGGATCTCATGTCATCCTGACCCAGCAGAAGAGTGGGTCACCTGCTCCACGATGCGGGCACAAGGACAGCCACCTCATTCATGATGGAAGGGGTGAGACATTTTGAGAGGAACAGTGACACCTCCAGATGCCTCCCCGACCCCACCAATGCCCCGCTGTCTCTACTTCCTCCTATCACTTTTGCTGACCAAGGTTCATGGAGCTGGCTGCCCGCAGAGACCTTGCTCATCTTCCTGGGCTAGCAAACAGGGCAGTCCTCTGCCTTGCTGGGTCCTAGGGTTCTGCCCAGTTGGAGGCCAGCCTATACTGAAGTCAGATTTGGCAACAACCACGCCTCATCCCAGGAAAGGGCCTCTGGAGCTCCTGGAGTACCTTGTAAGTGTCCAGAGCTGCTGAGACTAGCACCAGTGTCCCAGCCCTGCCCCTCCCCTCAGTGGGGACTCAGATTACACCAACAAATACATATATCAGTGAATAACCAACTGTGCTTTATCCCTCTCCTCCAAGCCTCTGGCCTCAGACCACATCTGTCCGTTCCCCAGGGCAAGAAAAGGCAGGGGAGCGAGCACCAAGGAAGGCCCTTGTGGGCACTGAGCACATGTCGGCGCTGGCTCCTCTCCCAGGGAGTTAAGGGAGCCTCGCAGGGACACGGCACAGGCAGAATGGGAAGGAGACAGAACTGGCTCCAAGTTCGTGTAGGCGGAGGGCCTCTCTGAGGTGATGCTGGCGTGAGGTTCTAAAGGCTAAACCTGACTTTATCAACTGACCACAGAGACAGGCAGTGGAACAGCCTGTGCAAAGGCACGGGCGTTCGGTACAGCCTGGAGGGTGCTGGGACTGGACCAGCTGACTCAGGGAAGCTGGGGTGACACAAAGAGAAACGCCTGGAACAGAGGGTAGTCATGGGCTGGAACAGCTTGGAAAACCTACTACGCTGCCGCACTTCCGGAACGGATGCCTTCCCTGTAAGCAGGGGCAGAGCACGCTCATACTCAATATTTAGCAAGGCGACTGACAGAGAGATAGGAGGCCACCGCAGTAATGCAAGGGAGAGACAGGGCTGGGGTCCGAGAGAGGGCAGTGCCAGCTGACATGGCAGCTCCCTCCCTGATCCTTACCAGTGTCCCATTTCCTTAGTTTGTTGAGGAGACTGGGGCCCACAGAGATTAGAGACGAGGGAGTAACTGAGGGTGTTTGGTGGCTCGGGGGCAGCTGCGTTCTCTCTCCTACACCCGGCACCCAGAGTGACACTCTGCACAGCCAAGCTTGTGTTCAAAGAAAGCTTGCTACTGGGCACTTGCCTCAGCTCTGTGGTTTTCCGTTCGAGAGGGAGCCGGGTTCATTGAACTTTAGGGCAGCTGTTTCCTCGTCTTCCCTCCACAACGATAATACAGTTAATGGGATTATTTCCTGCACACAAGAATGGGGCTGCTAAGAAAACACTGTGGAGTAGAAGGCTGTTTGCAGAGGCCAGGCTGAAAGGCGGGCTCCCAGCCGGAGGAAGGACAGGGTGTGTCTCCACACGGCTCAGGTGGAGTGATGCCATCCACACCTCAGTTTGCCTTTCATATGCCTTCACCTCTGCCTCACTAGGCTGTGATTCACAGGCTTCAGGGCTCCCAGGTGCCAGGGTAGCTGGCTGCCTAGGCCCCGAGGGAAGTGTCAGAGAACCAGGGACCAAGATCCAGGAGATCCAGAAAGGGGGTGAGTGGGTGGGCGGTCACACGGCCAGTTGTGATAAGGCCTGATGGGGAAACTGAGGCAGAGAACTGGGAAATTACTGACCATGGTCAGTAGCTAGCTGGTAGATAGAAGTGGAGGTTTGAAGAAGTGAAATGGTCTGCCTAAGCACCGACAGTCCAGAGGTGGGACAATTCAAGACGGGTCCCAGGAGAGGGCTCCTGCCTCGGCGGACCCTAAGCTCCCCTCATCAACCACCTTCCCCACCTCTTCTTGGGAAGAACCTTGGGTCATCCCCTGCTTGCTGAGTCTCAACTGGTGGCTCCTGTCCCTCCACTCAACCCCTTTAGATCTTATCACTTCAGCTGAGAGAGAGAGAGAGAGAGAGAGAGAGAGAGAGAGAGAGAGAGAGATCCTCACCTGGTCCATCCCAAACACCCAGAGTGTGCACAGGTGCACGGGTGGGTGGAGCCAGAGGACATTCCAGGAGCCTCAGACAATGGCAGGGTTAAGAGGGCCATCCTCTTTCACACCTCCCGATTCCTCCAGTTGGTAAATCATTCTCCCGGGCCGCACAAAGCGCTCATTGAACAGGTCTGCTCCCTGCCCATCCCACCCTCACCCTCCGCCCCCGAGTCCTGTGGCACCGGCAGGCAGAGGCTACTCAGGTCGGCAGGTCCCCTAGCTCTCTGCCCCCACTGTCATGGGGATCGGGTTACTCCATTTAATCCCTGCCCCCCCCATCCACCCTCTCTGTGCCCATTGTAATTTATAATAGAGGCATGATGCAACCTGCTAATTACATTGCTGGATTTCCAACACATCCCAGCTTCTCTGACTCAGGCATTGGGGCAGGAGGAGCAGCCGGCTCTGCTTTGTGGCTTATCAGGACCGGGTTATTCAGCTCACACCCCGATCCGCCTCCCCCAGCCTCCTGTCTTTGTTAACCAGAGCTTGCATCACCTCCCGCTTTCCATTTCTCTGGAATTTTTTTTTTAACGGCTCTTTTTTTTTTTTTTTTTTTTATGAGCCACTCCATCTTGTTAGCTAATGAATGACTGTGGGCCAGCTATGAAGATTGCTTTGTGTCTCTATTAAATGTTACATGATCGCAATTATAAGTTAACAAGGGGACAGCTAATAAAAAAAATAAAAAAATAAAAGAAAGATAATCTATTTTGCGGCCTGGGGCAGATATGCGCACCTCGCTGCCTGGTTCCCAGCCTGAATAATTCAGAGCCTTGGAGACGGCAGGCTGGACAGGCCATCAAAGCCAGGGGAGGATGGCTATTCCAGGGGGCAGGAGAGCAAAGGCGTTACCTCCGAACTTCTGAGGCAACCCCCAAGAGGGCCTTCAGGCCTCTGTCTGGTTTACTGTAGTGGCTTCCCAGCAGCCCTTGCGCGGCGTCATTGCCCTATATCCCCTCTCCACACTAAGGCAGAGCGAGCTTTTAAAGCCACACCGGGGCACTGGGAGTGGGGTATCATGCCGCTGCTGTCCTTTGGTCGTCACCCAGACCTCTCTTCACCACTGGGCTCTCTTCTTCAACTCTGTGTTTTCACTGAGACCTTTCCTGTGTTAACCCTGCCTTCACCAAACCCCAGACTAGACTGGAAAGCAACCTGGCAACACATCCCCAACAGAACAGAATGTGAGAACAACGAGGAATGAAGCTCCTTGCGATGGCAAGATGGCGTGTCCCCCCTCTCCCCGACAAACCCTCGAAGCCCCGAGGACTTGAGTCTGATCTCCAGCTCCTAGAGTGGAAGGAGAGAGCTGACTTCTGAAAGGTGGCCTCTGACTGCCATCATTTAAAAATGAAACTCCCGGATCCCCGGGGCAGGTGAGTTATACTCTCCTTGGGCCCAGGTTTCCCGTTTTCACAAGTACGCCAGCATTCCACATGCCCCGGCAGCCGCTTCACAGCACCAAGGCTGCAGGCTCCTGTAGGAGCAGCTACTCATCATTGGCATGGCTTTCCGCAGGCCCTTGATACATGCTCCATTGATAACTTGCTGAAACTAGGCTAGGGTTGTAGACTGCTGACATAGAGCATGTGAAGACCAGGTTTAGTCATCGGCACCACATAAACCTCTGCTACTCTCAGCTCTAGGGAGCTGGGAGCAGGAGAACCACAGGTTCAAAGTCACCCTCAGCTACGTAGCGGCTGTTAGCCTGAGCCACACAAGACCCTGTCTTTTAAAAAGAGTTGCTGAAACTAGATTTTCTCCAACTGCCTGGGGTATGAGGTTTATTACTAATACCTCCCATACGATATTTATCCATTTTCTGTTGCTATAACAAAATACCCAGGGCTGGTTACAAAGGTACTTTATTAAAAAAAAAGGTTATTTACAGAAGCTTACAGTTCTAGACGCTCAAAACACCCGACTGGCTTTTGTGAGGGCCTCATGGTAGATGGTATCCCATGGGTGGGCAGTGATGTGTGTGTAGAAGAGGCTGTACAGAAGTCAGAGAGTCCCGGGGAGCAGGCTAGCTCTTTTCAGCCTCTTCTTGTTCCTTGAGACCAACATTAATTCCCTCTAGGGCTAGTGGCTACATTCAAACTGTAGCACCAGACATCTCCCCAATTATGTTGCTGGGGAGACATCTTCACCTCCATTTTAAAGCGGAGGCAACTGGGGTTCTGAGAGCTTAGAGCTAAAGCCTATTAGTGTTGGGGATGGATCAAGCAGCCCGAGCACAGGCTCTCTACCACCAGCTGAAGCAGGTTGAGAGCTCGGCCCAGGTTTCTTGCATCCTAGCTGCAGCAGGCAGGCGACCGCAGGCTGGGCAGCACCAGGAACACCCCTGGAACGCACCGCTGAAAGGCATCTTCAGATGTTGCGGCAGGGCTGTGGGCGCCAGGAAACCACAGCTACCCACATCTGGGTGGTCTGGGCAGCCCTGAGCAGGAGGCTGACTTAGCAGGCAGGCTGAGGGGCACGCTGGAGTGTGCAGGAAGTCAGGGCTGGGGGAGGTCTGTACCTAGCCCACGCCCAGAAAGCCTCAGCCAGTGGCAGAACTGCCTACACAATCTGCAGGGCCTCTGTTTAAAAGAGCAAAACTAAACAACTATTAAGAAGTTTAAGCCACCAACAGCTGGGCTTTAAAGCCAATGTGGGCCCTTTGGGTCTCAAGTGTAAGAAGCCAGTCCTGGCTAGTGGGTCGTTTGCCTACCTCCGACCTCGGGAGTCTATGGCAGATGCCGCCATGTAAAGAGCTGCCCTTGTTGCCTGGTGGGGCCCAGGTAACTCAGTGCGAGGTGGGACAGGCTAGCAGAGCGGCTGGACATCTGGGAGTTTCCTGCTGTGGTCCTTCAGCCAGCTGTGGAGACAGCGGCAGGAGGGTCAGGCCCACTTTGGGGGCTGAGCCCACCTGGCCTCTCTGAGACACTGTGACTGATCCGTTTCGTGCTGAGAAAGGGGTCTGAG
Organism: Meriones unguiculatus; assembly: GCF_030254825.1. Classification (NCBI taxonomy): domain Eukaryota; kingdom Metazoa; phylum Chordata; class Mammalia; order Rodentia; family Muridae; genus Meriones; species Meriones unguiculatus. The sequence continues at coordinate 37,230,814 of NC_083363.1, read as the reverse complement.
CCTCACCAGAGAGTCCCTGGGTGGGTTGATGCAGGAGATTCTAAGATCGCCAAGCTTTGCGGAAGCGAGCAGGGAGCATGGTCTCCAGCGGTGGGTCTGCCCTCCCCGGAAAATGGAGGCTGGCTCTTCACAACGGAGAGGACCATGTTGACTGAAACTTACCTTCGCCCGTAAGGGGATGCGTAGATAGGCTGGGTAGATCCGCTCATCAGCTGTGTGCACACATGCGGATTTGTGGGAGAAGCAGCCATCTCCCACCTAGTGGACTCTAGGTATTTTTGCACACAGTACTCATGTATGTGGATTGTGCCATAGGCCTCCGCCCAATCCTTGGTCCCCATGTCTCCATCTGGTTGTCCTGCCCATTCTAGGAGACAGACCTGAAGGACTAAGATGGACAAGGACTGGCTGCCTCACTCACAATGGACTCTTCTGTTTCTCGGTCAGTATGACACTGGATAACTCGCACGGTGTCCTCGCTGCAGCTTTGGGCCTGTAAGAAGGGTTCACGGCTGCCCTTCCTAAAAACCCAGGAGAAGCCTGACAAAAGCACACTGTTATTTTTATCTCTGTGGCTACCACACCAGACACTGGGGCTACCTCCGAAAGGAGAGCTAAAGGCCACGACCTTTCATCACCATAAATACGACAGGGAAAGGTTCTAACTCAGCAGCCTGGAGCACAGAGGTGAGCAAGGCTGGGGGGAGATACCATGACCCCCCCTCCAGTTCCCCAGACTCCTTAGAGCCTCCCCCAGCCTGACGATGGATCCCCATTTGGAACACACACACGGTAGGGCCTGGTGTCGTGGGGCACCTACAGTTCTCCAGGACCATGGGGCTGGCTCCAGAGGCCACCCACCCACTGCAGCGACTGGCAACCATGCAGGGCAAGGTAAATCACCCAAGATTGCTCTCTGGAATGTGGTGGCTGTGAAAGGTAACACGCATATTACTGCTATGTAAACATAGTTAAACTATTTACAAGACAGGCCTAGGCCTGGGGGCTCCGGGAAGGCCCTGCCATGTGGGGTGTGGGACCCAGCCCTCTTCCAAGCTCTCTCTGTTGACTATAAAAGTGAAGAGGATGATCCTCAGACTGTTCTGGCAGCCACCCCACCCAGGGTCCCCTCATTGGGCCTTCCTTGGCCCTTTGCTCTGTCTGTTCACAGGCTAGGCCAAGACACAGTTCTGGGAGTAGACAGATCAACAGAACCCCTCCACTGTCTTGTTTTAGAGTAGTTTGCAGAGGATACACTGTAAGTAAGAAAGGGATCTGCCCGACACCCCAAGGAGGACCCAGGACAGATCTCTGTGTAGGATTCAAAGGAAGAAACTGAGGCAGAAGCCCCACACTTCCCTGAAGAACCCTAGTCTAGAAGGAGGAGCCAGTCTCTGGTCTCCAGAGCTTCAGGTCTAAAGGCGGAGACACAGTTTCTGCCTAAGCTCGTGTCCACATCCTGGGGAATCTAAGAGCCAAGACTAGCTCAAGGCTCCAATATCTGTTCCTTTCTTGGGCTAACTGAAGCAGTAGGGTCAAGGATTCAGGGAGGCTCTGGGCATGGGCTGCCATAAAGGGTGAAGACCCTGAGGGTAGTTGAGCTGTTACAACCTGAGGGTAACTGCAGATTCATACCAGGGCTGGACCCTTCTTGTGCCCAGGACAGATGTCAGCCTCGCCTTGGTGTCTTCTCCCAGAAGGCATCACCTACTGGCTAAATTTGAAAAGCTGGCCAGCTTCCCACAGAGGCCGAAGCTGATAAATTCCGGAGGGGTGGCTTGTGAATGAGCAAAGGCGCTGCTGACCTCTGACCTTCCAGGCTCTCTCTCTGTCTTGCCTGCCTGCTGCTTGCTGGCTGCGTCTCCTTCAGCCCCACCCCAGGCTTACTGTAGCCTCCTGGGTTTGCATCTACAAGTGACCCCTCCCCCTCTCCTGCTCACCCACACCCTGAGCACCCGGCCTTTCTGCAGAGCATTGCCCACGGGGCCTCTCCCTTCCCTCCCAGAGACCTTGCCAGCCCAGGGTCGCTACGTCCACTGGCTGACTTGCACCCCTAGCTACTTAGTTGCTGGTCACCTCTGAAAGCCTTTGCTCCTGGTTTGTCCACTCACACGAGCTCTCTCTAACTTTTCACTGCTGGGAAGTAGAAATCTGGGCTCTCTTTCTCTGGTTAGGGAACCAAGGCTGGGTTAGCTTGGTGACATGGTGGGGCATCTTCTGTAGCATGTTCTGACTACTGCTCTGCCTTGCTCATGTGACCAAATACCCTGAGGAACATGCGGAGTGGTGTGGTCACGCTGGGTTAGCAAGGGGCCAACTTCAGTTCAAAGGAAGAGTTGATCAACTGTGGGTTCCTGCCCACCTCGTGTGTGCAGATGCTGGAGGTGGCCAGCAGAGGGTGTGGGATTCCCTGGAACTGGAGTTCCAAGTGGTTCTAACAACCTAATGTGGATTCTGAGAACTGAGCCTGCGCCTGCTGCAAGAGCAGTAGGCGCTCTTAACTGGCAAACCGTCTCTCCGGCCCCTGACATAAGCCTTAAGGTCAGTTCAACAAATACAAAAGGATAGAACTGGGGAGACTGCCGGGAGGTCTTCCCAAGTGACCGGATCATTTCCCAATCCTTCCAGCTGGGATGAGCGTTCCCGGTGCTCCGTATCCTCCTTAGCAACTGATGGTGTCAGCTCCTTGGACCTTCAGATCTTTCTATCAGCTTTCTGACAGGAGACCAAAGTAAGGTTTTTGGCACAGGATCTCACTGTGTAGCCCCGGCTGGGCTGGAATTTGTGATGTAGATGAGGCTGGCCTTAAACTCAAAGAGATCCACCCGCCTCCGCTTCCTGAGTGCTGGAATTAAAAGCTACCACACCTGTCAGGAAATTGTGGTGGTTTTGTTCTTGTTTTGGCTTGGGGTTTAGTGGGTGTGTGTGTGTGTGTGTGTGTGTGTGTGTGTGTGTGTTGTGGGGAGGTAGGTGCATGTAGTGAAAGTGAGAAGGTGGCTTCTGGGGAGCAGTTTTTCTACCATGTGGGTCCCAGGCCCTGAATTCAGGCCATCTGTCTTGATGACAGGCACCTTTACCCACTGGGCCATCTAGTAGGAAGAATTTACACCTAATTAGTCTTTTTCCGGTGGCCCCTAGTCAATGTGTGGACATTATCTCACATACTCCCTGCCCCGATCCTGGGGAGGCCTCATCTCTGGTGATCTGTCTGCTCTCACCACTCCCTTGGGGAGGTGACAGACAATTCTCCTAACAATAGTGCTGTTCTTACAAGATCCTAAAGATAGACCTTCTGAGCCAAGCCAAACCCTCAAAGGGCCCTGAAGTCCCCTCCCTTATGTCCCCAGGGTTGCCACGGTCCAAAGGGTAGCAGCCAATTCAGGTCTCAGAGACGTGTTACCTAGACCCCTGGTTGGTCGAAAGACAACCACCACCCCCCCGCCCCGTGTCTAATGGGCCCCTTCCAGGGTGGTGGGCTGGTTCCTGTACAGTGGCTGCTGTACTATGCTCATGGGACTCAAAACCAACACCCTGACCTCATTAGCACAATGTTCTAGTCAGCCGTCTTAGGGAAATGTGATGATGTTAATTATGCGCTGATTTATTTAATTCCTGGTCTTGTAAAATGAGTGCCGCTCGCCTTCCTTCCCTTCCCTCGGGGCTTCTAAATTCCTGGGGGCACGGCAGGGAGTAGGGCTGGAGAAGCAGGGAAAGCGGACTGGACTCTGAGGTCACACAAACCTAGAGTCCATGGCTAGCTCCAGTGACCCTGAGTAACCTCCCTGAGCCCGGGATTGAGTAAGGATTATGAGTTTGGCACTGGGCCTGCCCTGGAGGAAGCTCTCAGTAAATCGCAGCCTCTGTTATCATTATTGTTAATTATTATTTTAGTCTATCGACCAAGGGATCATCTCCTTCGCTCCACGTCTGCACTAGGCAAGCATCAGCAGAGAGGAATCCAGAGTTGTTCAGTCGAATTTTCTGCAGTGAACAGAGGCCTTCAAGATCTCCAGCGCTCAATATGGTGGCCATTTGCTCCCGGGCCCTTAAGCAGCTAAGGCACTGAGTGGCGGCTGCGTGCCAAACAGACAGATTCAGAGGCGTCACCTGCATCCCGTGGTGACTGGATCACGTGGGCAGATGCAGAGGCTGAGAGTCCCAGCTAGGCCGTCTACCCAGGCTTGGGAGGTGCTTATGCGACTTCAGCAGCCCTGGTGGCTCAGGCCGTCTCCTCTGGGCATCCGTCGCCCCTGGATGCAACTTCCTCTGTTTTTATTCATTTGTTTAATGTTAGTGCTGGAGTTTGAACCCAGAGCCTCACACAGGCTAGTCAAGGAACTCCACCTCTGAGCTCTATATTTGGTGCTTTTTATTATTGTTGTTGTGTGTGTGTGTGTGTGTGTGTGCCATGGGAGGAGCGCGCATGCCATGGAGCGCATGTGGAGGTCAGAGGACAACCTTGTGGAAAGGGTGCTTCCCGCCTTTATATGGGCTGCAGGGATCCAGCTGAGGGGGCGGGGCTTGCAGGGCCACTCCCTTTACCCTCTTGGACTATTTCACTGGCTCCCCACTTTTTAACATTAAATTTAAAAAAAAGATTTACTCTAGTTATTTATTATTTGTGTGTGTGAGAGACAGCATCTGGATAAATTGCCCAAATTGGCCTTATGCTGGAATTCAGACTCTGGGACAAGCTGCCCAGGCGATTATTTAACATACCAAAAGTGGACCTGGCCTCTGGGTTCTCCAAGCACGCCTCACTCCTACCTGAACTCTCCAGCCCAGGGACTGGACTTCCTCTCCTCTTCACTATATAATCCAGACACAGATATTTTACTGCTGCTTCTCTTCCTCCTCTCTCCCTGTGTACTCCCCTCCCCTATCCCAACACATACACCTTCTGTCTCCCTCCGCTGCCTGGCAACTTCCCTGGCCCCTTCCTTGGGACTGGTGAACCTGTCTGAGAGCTGCCCCCAGCAGACCTGCCTTTATAGTTTAAGTTAGCTTGAACTGGCTCATTTCATTGGCTGAGGATACCCATCACCTTGAACTTGCATTATAGTTAATATTGACTGTCAAGTTGACTGCCCCGGAAACGAACCTCTGGCTTGTCTGTGAGGGTTTCTAGACTGAGTTACTGGGGTAAGGGTAGGAGAGTCACCCTAAACGAGAGCAGCAACCATCCTATAGGCTGTGGTCCGGGCCTGAATGAAAGGAGAGAGAGATCTGAGCACCAACATTCACCTCCCTTCGCTTCCTGGCCGTGGACACGCCTGCTGTTGTGACTTCCGCCTGAAAAATGCGCTGTACCCTTGAACTGTGAGCCAGGATAAACCCTTCCTTCCTTGAGTTTTGTTTGTCAGGTGTTTTGTCACAGCAGTGGGAAACGCCACGGAAATCCACGAAATCCCCCTGCCTCGGCCACTGTGATAGCTGGGATTACAAGTCAGCGCCTCTGGATCGCAGGCCTGTCTGTTCCGTTCTGAATAGCTCCCGGGCTGCAGCTCAGGTAGAAAGAGCCCTTTACACTGACCAGGGGAAAAGTGGGACGTGAGGACCATGGGGATAAAGAGGAGAAGCTATTCTGGCTATCCAGGATGCTCCTGGGAGAGGCAGCCTGGGTAACCCACGAGAGAGGAGGTTTGCTGAGCACCTGCTGACGGGGTGTGACCATCCTCCATTCCAGTCACCCTGAGCAGGAAGTCGTAGAAGTCTAACTGCGTCTCTCCCGGACACTAAGTTTCCATAGATCCGTCTGCTGAGCTCTGGCCATGCATTGGAGGTGGTGGGCAGGAAGGCCATGGATTTCTAAGAAATGGTTGAGCTGGACGCAAAGCCAGGGCCCAGAGCTAGGTCTTCGGAGTTCCCCTTTTTGTCAACCAGCTGAGGAGCCAGTTCCTCCGTTTCGGAGAATTTGTGCAAGCTGGTGTCCTCCGCTTCCTGCACAGAGAGAGCCTGAGCCACGGGGGGTGAGGCTTTCCCAACTCCAGGATGTGTTGGTGTCCCCGGAGGCACAGCCTCAAATTCTCCTCAAAGAGTGGGAATACAACAGCCCTCTGAGAGTCCCCAAAGTCCTCCCTTCATCCAGACTTACTGCCTCCTGGGTACCAGCAGGGGTAAGGAGCCTCTATGGCGTGTCCTCAGAGAGCATCTCTTTGCAGAGCAGTGATTTTTCAACCTTCCTAATGCTTCCACCCTTTAATACAAGTCCTCACGCTGTGGTGACCCCCAGCCATAAAATTTCTTCATTGGTACTTCATAACTGTAATTTTGCTGCTCTTGTAAATCATAATGTAAACATCCAATATAGTCTCACTGCCTCAGCTCACTGATTTAAATATTTCTCTCTCTCTCTCATTCTCTCTCTCTCTCTCTCTCTCTCTCTCTCTCTCCGTGTGTGTGTGTGTGTGTGTGTGTGTGTGTGTGTGTGTGTGTGTGTGTAGGCTCATAAGTGCCACAGCACGTATGCACTTCAGCACGCAGGCACACGTACCAAAGCGCTTACATAGTGTGTAGCGGTCAGAAGACAGCTTGGGAGTCAGTTTTCTCCTCTCTGTGATGAGACGCTCTCTCTCGTTGTTTCTGCTGTCCTGTGTATTCCAGGCTGGCTGGCCCCTAAGCTTCTGGACAGTTCCCATGTCTCCCATCTCACTCCAGGGGTACTGAGGTTACAGATGCCCACTGCAACTCTGGCTTTTGATGTGGGTTCTGGGGACTGAACCCACATCAGTTTTGACAACCGGCCCTGGCTGCTGTTTGAGGACAGGATCCATCATAGCAGGGAAGACGGGAACACGAGGAGGCCAGCCACCCTGCAGTGACAGTCAGGAAGCAGAGAGAGAGGTGGATGCTGGCGCTCAGATGGCTTTCTCCTTTGGTCATTTTTATTCAGCCTGTGACCACGGTCCATGGGACAGTACCGTACACATTGAGGGTGCGTCTTTCTCCTGCAACTACTTCAGTCTAATTACTCCCACACAGAGACTCCTCTGGGTGATTCTGAAGTCTGTCAAGTTGACAGTGAAGAAGAGCCATCACATTGCCATACTTGAGAAGCAGTTTAAGGACCATCTTGAGCTTTTGGAAGGGACAGGAAGGAAGCTGTCTTTGCTCCAGGCAGCACCAGGCATCAGCTGAGCCCTGGGCTGAGCAGCCTTTGGACCTTGATTATGTATGAGAATGACTCTGGACAATGGGCTGTGCACAGCCTGTCAGTCAGCTCAGGCCAGACCCTCTCTATGAGGAAGAAATGGAGACAGAGAGGGCTAGATGCCAGAGCTAGGAGGACCCAGTATGTACAGTTCAGTTTTGAACACAGTACTCTTGTCATGAGTCCTCAGACCCTTTCCTCTTAGATTGGGGACCCCTGGGAGCAATCTGTGTTCCCCATGCCACACTGGCCCAGGAGTAAGACAGGGTACGATGTCACTGCTGATTGTTCCCGACATAGGAGATAACAAACCTCTGCAGTGCTGTCAGCATCTGAGAGGAGCACCCCGACTCTCCCAGGAAGCTGGGTCAGGGACAACTGGTTATCTCTGCCTCTCTGCCAGTCCTTACTCAGCTAGGAATGGGGTGGTTTCAGGGGCACAGCCGGGGCTGGGGCTGGGGCTGGGGCTGAGATCTAGAGCCAGCTTGTCTCTGGGCTCCTCCAGTTCTTTCTTTCTTATGTGACTGTTCCTAAAAGTGACTTTGTGTTTGTGTGCCTGCACATCTGCTCACACACCTGCGCAAGCGTGAGAGATGACGTGTTTGGATGACAAATGGACAAGGAGGAGACTTTCAACGGCTAGTTTTCACTGTCCACTTGACTAGATGTAGAAACAACTAGGTATGTCTTTGACTGAGGTGGAAGAGCCTTCCTGAAAGTGGGTGGCACCATCCTGTGCCCAGGGACCCCTGGACTGAATAAAAAGGACAAAGGGGAAAGCAAACTGTCAGGGAGCTCCTCTCTGCACTTCTTAGTCTGCCTACACTTGCTCCTGGCGCTTTGACTTCTGCCACACCCCCTTAGGGTGGACTCTGCCCCCTCAAACCACAAGCAAAAACAAACCCATCTTGCCATACATTGATTTTTTTTTTGTCACGCATTTGGTCTCAGTGATGAGAAAAGCAATCGGTACCTGAGCTTCTGTCCTCTAAGACCCCCAACCTCCTCTGCAGCCTGGCCTTTCCCAAGGCCACCCCAGTTGAGCTGCTCCCCCTCCTTTCATGCCCCCAGAGGACAGCACCCAGATGCCCACTGCCAGGCACAGAGGATAAAAATACCCAGTGGAAAAACACATGGCTCCAGGTCAAACATTAACCTGTGGAGACTGGTGTACCAGCCCCAGGTCTCCTCCCAGGCTACCTGACTACCAACACGCAGCTGGCAGAGGTGTCCCCTCCCCCTGGCCATCACTGAAATCCTCAGGTACACACCACCTGTTTAGAGATAAGTGAGTTCGTTTGCCACACACTCACCCGCCCCAGTTCCAAGGTGTGGGTACCACCAGCCTACGGAGTTTGGTGGAGAAAGAAACTCTCTTCCTGCCTCCCATACTGGGGACAATCCCCTGGCCCTCCTCCAACCCCGAGAGACAGAGTCTCCTACAGCTCAGACCTTCAAGCTGCTCTATGGCTAAGGATGACCTTGACTTCTGATCCTCCTGCCTCACCTTCATGATCAGTGAGATTTTAACTGTATTCCACCATGCCTGACTTATACAAGGCCAGGGGTCGAACCCAGGGCTTTGTCCATGCTAGGTGAGCACCCTTCTGACTGAGCTACATTCTTAGAGCTACCCACAACACTGCTGGGGGTCCAGATCCCCCAGCTCCCTCAGGGAGAGAATCCTGGCCCACAGCATCTCTATCTGATTTCTCTTTGGCTGCAGAGCTGCGCTCACTTAGAATCTGGAGGGAAGGAAGACTGGAAGGAAGGGCGTGAGGGAAGAAGGAAGGACTAACAGAGGGAGGGAGAGGCGGCAGGCAGAAGGCAGCAGGGAGGACCGGCCCTCACATGCGAGATGGCCACCTGAAAGAGCTATGGGGAAGACGGAGCCAGGCGAGAAGTGCCAACCTTGCCTAGTTTGCCCTGCATGCCTGCCTGTCTCTGGTATCTTCTAGGACTAGGGAAGCCAGAGGGCAGGTATCCTTCCCGTGGGCACTCAGGACCTAGTTCCCTACAGCCACCTGATGCTTATTGGCTGCCAGGCCTAGCCCCACCTCTTCCTCCCTACACCTGTGAGGGCCAGGGCCCAGCAGTTCTAGGAAATGTCTGCCCTGTACATTTGAGCTGGGGCCAAATGCCCCATTTTCTGTCAAGGAAGCTTGACTGTCTGTCTTACAAAGAAGATGGTCCATCTGCACATATGTCCGCCCATTCCTCCAGCCAGTGTGAGTGTGTGTGGGGTCGGGGAGACAGACACCTAAAGCTCAGAAGTGTGTCCAGGGTCAGGCAAGACCTCCTGACCTCTGTGATGCCCACAGGCACAACACAGGGCCTGCTGGAGGTATAAATATTAACCTCTAATGGGAAGTGGAAGGCTTAGGAGAGGGTCAGAGAGGGCCACCTGCCTCCCAGGCTGCCAAGTGTTGGGCTGGCTCCTGGGTTTAGAGTCCAGCGTGAGACAGAGCAGGGAGGGACCCGGAGTCTCGGGAACAGTGAGACCAGCCTGTACACAGTAATTCCCACCCTGGACTTCCACCTGAGCTCCCTAGGGTGATTCTTGTCAGGATGGTGGTCATTATGCCAGGAAGGGAATCTGGAGGAAGCTCCCAAAAGCCTGGCTTAGGCAGGCTACCCAGAAGAGCCTGGGCATTCTGGAAGTCCCCAGCTAAAAGCCAAATTCTGATCTTTAAGCAGTGCCTGTCACACAGAAGTTTATTCTCTTTTTAAGAAAGGTGTTTCTCTCCTTGCTGGGCCTCAGTTTCCTTATCTGTAAAATGAGACCTCTAACAGTTCACAGGACCGAATGAGGTGGTCTTTAGATAGTTGTTGCTTGAGGCTTTTTGTCTTGTCACTGGTAGCACAGTTGTCATTTAATGCCCCTAGTTTCCTCATTTGGATTTGGTCTCGGTTTGGTCCCTAGGGATCTGGGCTGGAGGTCCAAGGCTTCAAGCTTGTGTTCCTTTCCTCTGAGCAGACACACACCCGGCCTTCCCCACCCTGCCCCAATGGGCAGAACCACACCACAGCTTCCCTCATTATCACGCTGACATTTGTTTTGGCTCTCGCAGCAATGACCTGTTGAAATGAACAAAGGCTGAGGAGGGAGACCAATAATAGGATGGCCAGGAGCCCAGCTTTGGAAAGAGCCGCAGGCAGAGGTGTTGGTCCGTGCCCTGACCTCGGGCCGGAGGAACAAAGCTGCGGGGGCAGGGAAGTGGATGTGAGGTGGAGGTCAGGATGGGGCTCCCCTGAGCTGAAGACCCATGCTGGGGGGAGGGAGGCTTGCATCTGGATGACATCTGGATCAGAGCAAACACCCAGGGGCCACTCAAGGAAACGCTTCAGAGCAAATCAAACCCTGCCCGAAATCACCACCAAGCCCTTGAAAGTCTGAGGGAGAGGAATGCGTCTGAGGAGAGCTGGGGGTGGGGAGCCAGAGTTGGGAGGAGGAGAGGAAGAGGAAGCCTGGGGCCCCCCTCAACCCTGTAGACACACCCTTCAGGAGGGTGTGAAGAATACGGGGATCCCAAATACAAAGGAAGTCTGCTTTGCCAAAGAATCCTGGGTATCTGCAGCCCTGTCAGACTTTGGGCCCTTCGGGGCCATGGGCCTTCAGGTCAATGGCTGTTGACCCTGAGAGAGGACCTACTGTGCGCCAATCCCACAGACTCTCAGAAGTGTGGCCCCGCCAGTGGCCAAAGTGGGCCCTTTGGAGTCTAACAGACTGGGTTCGACAGAGGGGCAATCCCGGTAGTCAGCTTACTTGATCCGCCCTTTCTCATATCTGCTTAAGCTGTAGTCTCGTATGTTCCTGGGGCCCCGGTAAGCACCCATGGGCCAGTGCCAACCTTGGGGCAAGACAATGGCTTGTGGGGGACCCTCAAATCTTTGTAGTCTGGGAACTGTACCTTCTTGGTCTACCCTGTAGCACACAGATCCAACACTGTCTCATCACACCTCAAGAGAGGAGCCAGGACACACCCCAAGACACCAGAGACCCACAGCACCCAGACTACCAATCCTTTCCTGTCACCTCCCTACAGACCGGGCCAGGCAGGCGCCCTGCAGGATGGGCACACGCATGCAAAGATGCAGGTGTCTTTGTGTGTGTCACCTGGGTGGACACATGCATGTATGTTTGTTTATATGTGTTGGTATAGTTTATGCTTGTGACTGTACTTGCATGTGGCATGCAAACACACACATGTATGTTTGTTTATATGTGTTGGTATAGTTTATGCTTGTGACTGTACTTGCATGTGGCATGCAAATACAACTTGCATATTTATGTGTGCACAGGTATAGATTTACATACATAGACATGCTTTTTCAAATTTATTTTTAATTGTATGTGTATGTGTGGGGGTGTGTGCAGACGCCTGAGGGGGCCAGGGACACGCAGCCCCTCAGAGCCAGAACTACAGGTGGCGGCGAACAACTTGATGTGAGTGCTGGGAACTGAACTTGGGTCCTATGGAGAAGCAAGCACTCTTACCTGCTGATTTGGCCTTTCTGAGCCTCCGTAGTCCCTGCTGAGCCTTGTGCTTCCTGTCGCATGAGGCCTAGAATAGAGGCGCCTGAGAGTGAGCAGGCCGCTGGGTGAGCACAGAGGGCCTGGTGAGCCTCACGTGCTCCTAGAATTTCAGAGGAGCAGGGCCAAGGTCAGCCCTGCCTGAGCAGTCTCTTCAAAGAGACAAAATGGAACCCAGAACACAGTAAGGAGACAAGGAAGGACGGAGAGGAGATGGCATTTGAAAATGCTTCCAGGGGCCAGGAAAGGTCAAATGGGCACAGACCATTTATCTGCTGCAGACTTAGGCGTGGAATGTGAGTCACTTCACTTGCCTCAGTTCCTCCATCTGGAAAATGGCGTCCTAACAGTGCTTCCCTCAGGAGGCCACTGTGTAGTCTGAAACACAGGGCTACAGGGAAAGCGCTTTGTGCCTGAGCCTGCAAAGTGCTCCATACGTTAGCTGTTACTGTTTTCATAAAACACGGGAGCCACTGATTTAGCTTTACGTAACTGCATAGAAAGCTAGGAACAGCAATTCCAGGGAGCAGTAAAAGTATGCCAAGGAAATAAAAGGAAGGACCCAGGGACTCCCATCACTCTCGTCTAACTAGGATGACATGGGATGGGGGCACAGGAGTGGAGTGTGTGTTAGCTGTGGGTGGGGATAGAGCGCTACAAGGAAGTCTCTTTCTCGAAGTGATTGAGGTCGCTGCTGCTTAACTGATAGCCTTTGCGAAGAACCATCTAGACGCAGCCACGCTGTGTGGGTAAGCAAAGGATGGTAAAGACGAAGGGAAACGAAACACAATCATTCAGCGCATCGGGTAGAGCACTGAACCCCAGTGCCAAAATGAGCTTTAAGGCTGCAGCAGGAAACTTCAGTATCTTTCTCAGAGACACCACACATTCTAGGGGTTTCTAGAATGGGGGTACCGGGAAAGAGGGGTTTCACTCCACCCCTGCCCAGCCCAGGGATGGACTCGAGGAGTTGAGGCAGATCCTGACAGCCCCGCTCCGGGTTTCAGAAGAGATGGGCTGGGGACCATGGTGGGTTGTAACTGGCCTGCTGGTTCCCTCCCTCCCCAGGAGAACCAGCTCTGTGCTCATCAGTTTGAAAGAATGGCTAAGAAGATAATATGAATGCACAAGGAACTCAGATGCATCCCTGTTGAAAGCCTTCACGCGTTCTAACTCCTCTTCTGTCCAAACCCTCACCGCAACCAGTTTTTATGTCCATATTAAATTCAATGGAACTCAACCGGGAGCAGTGTGGCACACATGTGACCCCAGCACTCAGGGAGGCAGAGGCAGGCAGATCTCTGTGAGTTTTGAAGTCAGCCTGGTCTACAGAGAGTCCAGGACAGCCAAGGCTACAATAGGGAAGCCCTGTCTTGAAAACCAACAAACAAACAAAAACCAGAACAAAACAAACAAAAATTTAAATGGAACTCATAGAAATTAAGCAACATTATTCAAAGCCACACTGGTCTGGGGCTGGGCTTTGGGCAGCCTGACCCTTACAGTCCTGTTCTGATCACTGATCTCTCAGGAAAACCACAGAAGTGGAGTGGGGAAGGAGCCTGTATTCCTGGCTTTGGAAGGGCTACAAGGAAGGGGACAAAGCTTAGAGGGAAAGAGTCTTGGGAGCAGCTGGCATCTAGGCCAGGTGAGATGGCCTTGACAGACATGGCCAGGGAGAGGCTGGGTTCCCAGAGAGGCAGGGATTATCAGGCAAGCCATCCCTGCCAGGGCCCTAGCAACCAAGTCCTGTTTGGGCTGCCTGCGCCTGCGCCTGGTGGTTGGTAGGGCAAGGCAAAAGGCAGAGCCAGGGCCAAGAGGCCTTGAGATGCCGAGCTGCTGACTTCAGTTCTCAAATCAGTCCGGAAACCAAGCCTGCTCCCCAGAAACTGGGTCTGTGTCCAGGATAGTGGGATTGGAATCCTTTCATCTCTCAGTTGTGTGACCTTATATGAATGACTCAACTGCTCCGTGCCTCAGTTTCCCTTTTTATTTTGTAAATGAAGATTATAACAGCATTGATATCAGAGTTGTGAGGATTAAATGAGTTCATATCTATAAGATGCCTGTCTTGGTTGGCTTGATACCACCTGGAGGAAAGCCTCAATTAATTAATTGCCTAGATCAGCTTTTTAATCAAAGCACTAGGGCCCAGCCCACCATGGGTGGTACCAGCCCTAGGCAGGTAGTCCTGGACTGTGTATAAGAAAGTTATCGTGGTGGCCCACACCTTTAATTTCAGCACTGAGGAGTCAGGCAGATCTCTGGGGATAGCCTGGTCCACAGAGTGAGTTTCAGGACAAGCAGGAATACACAGAGAAACCCTGTCTCAAAAAGAAGATGGAGGAGGAGAAGGAAGAGGAGGCCGGTAAGGAAGAGGAGGAAAAAGAAAAAGCAAGAAAGCTAGCTGGCTAGCTAAGCATGAACAAGGCAGCAAGCAGCAGGACGTCTCTGAGTTACTGCTTGAGTTCAGCCCTGACGTTCCTCAGTGATGGACATGATGGATGGAGCCTGGCATATAAGCCGAATACATTCTCTCCTCTCTTGTCATAGTGACAGAGAGAAAGCTAGACCAGGTTTGGTCTGACGTATATGCTTAGTTCATCTAGCTGCTGTCTGTCACTGTGTTATTTCACTGGGGACACTGTGGATGACAACACTGCATTGTGTGCCCCATTTCTGATCTCCAGGAATGGTAGCAAGAGAGGTAAGAGCTGCCTAGTGGGTGTCACGGGGTTTTGGGGGGGGGTGCAGATAAATTACTACCGAACAAGACACAATTGAGGGAATGTGCCTGGCCTTGGGGACCTAACATCCAGCACTGGTTTAACTGAAAGCTAGACCTCCGGTGATGGCCTTGGACAGCAGGGGCTGTTGTGTCTTCTACTTTCCCTTCAGTTGGGAAGCTCACTGACACCCCCAAGTAAGGGCTAGAGCATCAGAATGGGTACAGAAGAAGGTACCAGGGCAGTGTGGGGCAACCCTCTCCAAGGCAGGGACTCTGGGTCAGGGGAGGGGGGACCACTATCACAGGTAAAGCCACACGGGAGCGTCTTTGGCTTTCCTGTCATTCTCCAGGCTGCTCTAGATAGCTTTAGGTCTGGTTTGCTCACCTCATGGCCAGATGTATTTTCTAGCCCTTAAGGCAGATACTAGTTACTTGTCTCATTGATGGGTCAAAATACCCGGACAAAAGCAACTTAAGGAAGAAAGGAAGGAAGGAAGGGAAAAAAGAAGGAAGCAAGCAAGCAAGCAAGGAAGGAAGGGTTTTTGTTTTGTTTTGTTTTGTTTTGTTTTGGGTCAGTTTGTCGTTGTGGGGAAAGCGTCTTTCCAGGAGCATGAGGCAGCTGCTACGCTGCATCCACAGTCGGGAAGCAGAGGAAGATGTGAATGCCGGTGCTCGCTCGGGTCACTGTCTCTTTTAATTCAGAGACCTCTCAGCCCATGGGATGGTGCCACCTATGTTCAGGGCAGAACTTACCAACACAGTTAGCCTAATCTATATAACCCCTTATAGACATGACCAGTGGCTTGTTCCTTCAATGGGTCTACAGCGGTGGCTGCTCAACCTGAGGGTTTCAAACTCTTTATTTATTTATTTGTTTGTTTTTTTGTTTGTTTTTTGTTTATTGTTTATTTTGAGGCAAGGTTTCTCTGTGTAGCCCTGGCTGTCCTGGACTTGCTTTGTAGACCTGGCTGGCCTTGAACTCACAGAGATCCGCTTGCCTCTGCCTCCCTGAGTGCTGGGATTACAGACGTGTACCACCATGCCTGGCTACATGTTGCAACCTCTTGGAAGGGGAGGCCCAAACTGCCCTTTTCACAGGGGTCAACTAAGGCAATTTAAAAAAGTCAAATATTCACATTTCAATTCATAACAGTAGCAAGATTACAGTTATGAGGTAGCAATGGGGGGTAGCGTGGGGGTTACCACGACATGGGGAACTGTATTAAAGGGTCACGGCATTAGGAAGGTTGAGAACCGCTGCCACAGAGCCTCTTAAGTTGACCATCACATGTGGCTTTTGATGCCTTTCTGTGACTTGACTTCTTCCTCGATGTCAGGGGTGGGGGTATTGTTAGTGACAGCAATGATAAATATATTTCTGTCTCCTGAATCCCTGCGCAGACTGGGGTCTTCCTCAGGCCACGATCCCCTTGGCACTGGGGAGAATCTTGGTCTGCTGTCTTGACCCACATATGGCCAGGTGTACCATCAGAACCTTGCTCTAGTCCTAATGGCACGAGGGCACATGACCCGTCAGGCTTCTCTCGCCCCGCCCTTGTGACCTTATTCATGCTGTGGAAATTTATTCATACCGGGTGCCATCCTCACCCTTCCTGTGTGGTAGGGGACCTTCTCGGTTATAGGAGAGCCAGGCACGGTAGCACGTAACTTTGATGTGGGCAGTTGAGAAGCAGAAGTAGGGGTTGGCTGTGCCAGGGCACCCATGTGAAAATGCTGAGACACACACACACACACACACACACACACACACACACCCGGCGCTGAGGGGGTGGGGCAGATGGGTTCCCAGCACTCGCTAGATGCCTAGCCTAGCTAAATTGGTGAGTTCCTGGTTCAATGAAAGACTCTTAAAAAAAAAAAAAGGTGGACAGCAATGGCCTTAATTAGGGTTTCTATTGCTTCACAAAACACCATGACCAATGGCAACATGGAAACGAAAGGTTTGTTTCATCTACTCTTGGGTGCTTCCATCACTGAGGGAAGCCAGTAGGAACTGGGGCCACACACTGGAGCGGAAGCCCTGGAGAGAAAGGTACTGCTTACTGGCTGGCTCCTCATAGCTTGCTCAGCCTGCTTTCTTACAGCACCCGGGACCACCAGCCCAGAGGTGGCACCGCCTACATCGAGCTAGGCCCTTTCTATCAGTCATCAATCAAGAAAATGCCCGATAGCCTTGCCCGCTAGCAAAACGACTTTAGCTTGTGTCTAAAACCAGCCAACACAGCCTCCCAATACCAGCTTCTGGCTTCTTAATACACACATGTACTAATGTATATATCACACACATGTACAAAACATGTCTTCCCAAAAAGAAGAAGGAAGGAAGAAAGAACAGAAGGAAGAAAAGAAGGAAGGAAGAAAGAACAGAAGGAAGGAAACAGGTTTTGAGAAGTTAAAAGAAAGAGCTAGAAACTGGAACTAGAGACTAGGAGTCAAACTGTACAACTCTAGAATCTAGGACTTCAGATAATATCCCTTATCAATCTCCCTGCTGGGATGCTAATGAGGATGACATTACCCAGAACTCCCTCTGCTCTCCCCACAGGCCAAACATTACTCTCAGAGCATCACATGTCCCAACTCCTTCCTCCCCACGCTGGAGCCTACCAGCTTGCCCCAGGCCACACAGCTATGTGTAATGAAGCCAGGCCCAGAACCCAGGTGGTCCCAGCTGCAGACTTCCTCAAGCTGGCCAGCTCCTTGCCAGCTCCCAGGGAGACAAAGCAATGTTTTCACACAGAGAAACCCCAGGCACTCCTGCAGGACAGCAGAGCCTCAAGCTACAGCCTAAAGTGAAAATGACAAGCTTGGAACTGAGTGGCTGGAGGCCACCATGTTGTCTAAGGAACAATAGCCGTGTAGACCTGGCTGACCTTGGAGGACCTGGGGAAAACAAAGAGAAGTAAGTCCTCTGTCAGAAACGAGAGATGAGAGTGGCGGTGACTGACAGCTGTCAGGGGTCCCAGCACAGGCTGTAGTGCTGGCAGGGCTGGCACTCAAGGCCTCTGGGACCTTGGAGAGAATTAAAAAGGGGCACCCCAGCACTGGTAAGGTAGCCCCAGTCCCTGATGGGGCTGCCAGAGCTGAGACCTGTCCTGGCAGCAGGGGTAGTCAGAAGAAAGCTCTGATTAGGGACTCCGGCCCGCTCCTGGGATTCTTGTTAACACAGTTTCCAAGGCTCTGCCGTGGGGATGGGTGCTGACTCATGGGAAGTTTGGCAGGAGCTCCTGGAAGCTATACTTCTGTTAATTTAAAATATATTTTTAGGGCTGGAGAGATGGCTCAGCATTATTCACACAGGCCCGACAACCTGAGTTCAATCCCCAGAAACCTAGCAAAGGCCAGATGAGTCGGCTCCCCATCTATAATCCCAGCACTCCAGCAGCAAGACGGGAGGTAGAGACAGGAGAGCTGCCAGGAGTTCCTATTACAGCAGAATAAACAAGAGAAGCCCTGACTCAATAAAGTAGAAAGCTAGGACTGACTCTTGAAGGCTACCCGACCTTCAGGATACATGTATGCATGCATTTATGCTGTGGCATTCGCCTACATGCACTTACACACTCATGCCCTAAGCAACATTTAATAAAATTATTTTTATATATTTTTGCAAAAGACGTAAAGAACTGAAAGGCCAGCCTGGGATTGGAGACGACAGTGAACAAGACGCCTCCCTCCTGGTCTTGTCCCTCGCTGGAGACCTACTAAGGGTAGCGAATCTCATGCCTTCCTCTTGGAGACGCTCTGGGCACATGCAGAGCTACAGCCTGATAGGGTGACAGGGATTGTTTTTTCATAACTTTATGGTCAAGCCAGCGTGCCTTTTAAGCAATTCAGCACATTTGGATGAATCTTCTTTGGTGCTGACAGCTTCTAGATTGAGATCTTAGCTGACTCTGGAGGGTTTGCGTGACCTTGGGCAAGAATCACGGCTTCTCCAACTCTCAGTTTTCTTACGCAGAGAGGGAGGACCTGAGACTGGACCCCAGCACCCACACTAAAAGGGTGAGTACAGTGACAAGGTGACAAGCACCTGCGATCCTGAGGCTGGGTGTACGGAGACAGGTGGATCCCTAGAGGGCTTGCCCACCAGCAGGCCTGTCCGGCCGAATCAGCGAGCCCCAGATTCAGCGAGAGACCCCGTCTCGAAAAGTAAGTGGAGAACGATAACTCACCCACGTACACGCATGCACACGCACACACGGAGGAAATGACTGCTGAGCCTTGAGAGATGGTAGTAATGGAGGAGAGGGTAAGACACAACCAGAACAGTAGCTTGAGAACTATGAGGAGGCTGTTGCAGAAGCTGCAGAAGGCAGTGCCAGCTCAGCCGGGAGGAATCTGCTGGAGCTGCCCCCACCGGCAAGCCAGGCCTCCGTGGCTCCAGCAGCCCTCTGTCAGGAGCTTTGCAGCTGAGGTGATGGCCCGATGCCTTCTAGGACTTTCCAGCTCTGGGAAATCGTGAGTGGCCACGTACCCTGAATGCTGACGGGGAATATTCCAGTTGGGCCAGTGCGGCAGCCATATCCTTGCTTTGCAGGATAACTCGCTGCTTGTGGGGGAGGCAGCGAGTATCATCAAGGCTGCTATCAGGTCTGAACTGGGGCTTCCTGGGGCACACACAGCTAAATAGATCTGGGGAAGTTACCTTCTCAGTACCAAAACTAACTAAGAAAAAAAAGAAAGATTGCATGGAATTCAGAAAAGAGAGGGAGAGAGAGAGAGAGATGTGATGGGCATGAGTTCAAATCCCAGCTTTGCAACTCTCTAGAATGATTCTGGCTATGTGTGATTTCCCATGCCCCATGTTTCCTCTTTATAAAACAGGACTGAAAAGAGGCCTTATGCCTGTTAGGAGGCTAGCCCAGGAAGATGAGTGGCGGCCCCTGCCTGTAACCCCAGCGCTCAGAAGGCAGAGGTAGGTCATCTCCAGCTGGGAGACCTGTGTCAACAGAAAGACTATGGAAGATTTTGTTACACTGTAATCACCCCCTAAATTCATTGCTGATGTTTTCCCACCAGAAAGTTGGTTGGGATTTGCACTCTATTAGCAAATGAATTTGCAGTCGTTTCTGCTTCGGAGTGGTTGCTTGAAGAAGGAGTGGTTTGTCAAGATTTTGTTGTTGTTGAGAATAAAGTTGGACAGTAACTAACTGAGCATTTTTTTTTTTAGCTTCTATTATGTTAATAGGCCTGGCTCTGGGGTGGTCCCTGTACAGAAAGCCGATCAGAGTCCCTGCTCCCAAGGAGTGAGAATCTTAGTAGATTGTTCTAGAAATAAGGCCTCTGGTCCCGGAAGCAGACTCTGCAGGCCCAAACAGGCCCCTTTCCTGGCCCTTCTCTGCATGGACAGGCTATGATACTCCAGTCCCCAGAATGTGCAGCCTGGCCAGGGTCATGACTCACACTTTCCAGAGCCTGTGAGCCCCAATCTGGCTCTGACCTGGAGGCTCCCGTGAGATGACACTGCTGACCCGGTGTTCAAAGTCCCTGAGGACAGGTCCTGTCCCCCTCAAACTGGGGCTCTCCCTCCAAGAGTCTTGTCTTCTCTTTAGGCTGTTTCTATGGAGACGAGATGGGTTAGTCCATTTCTGAGGTGCTGGCCAGCTAATTAAGGGCTAAGCGGAATTAAACCCGGCTCTCTGGATGCAGCCAGAACTCTCTCCTCTATGTACAATATCTCCTCTTCTCCCGATAATTGCTGTTGGTCTGTGAGCTCCACAGTTGGCTCTGCTGTTTTTCACAAGTGTCAGGAGGCTAGGCTTCCAAGACAGCTGCTTCCTCAGCCCAGGGAAGAGGCCGTTTAAAGGGCTGACACTTTATAACTCATCTCCCCCACGGAGCGATTAGGCAAGTGGGGCGTGTGCCTTTCTGAAAGCCTCACAGTTTAGCTACAGGATTAGTTCTAGTTCATTTACTCACATGTCTACTGGCCAAATGCTACAACCAGCAAAGCCCATCACCCTGCATGATCAATGTTTAATAACCACAGTTGGCTTCCATGAGAAAATGCCCTGGCCAGCCAGCACAAAACCACATGGCCCCAGTAAACTTTCACAGCTCAGTTCCATCGTCCCCACCAACCTACACTGCCCGCCGGTGACACTCTAGCCCTGCAGGTGACTTACACACACACACACACACACACACACACACACACACACACCTGTCCTTCCAGGGGCAGTGGATCTTATGGAAGCAAAGCTCTGCCCATCTGTTCCAAGCCTTCCGCTGGGATTTTACCTGTACTGTTTTCACTGTCTACACTATCACCTCAGTCTGAGCCTCTCTGCCCAGCGGGGCTCAGAGCTGGTCCTTGCAGAGGACCTAGGCTCAGGCTCATTCACAAACAAAGACCAACCAGATCTACATCCTGCTGGCAGATGTCACGGATAACCCCACTTGGCCCTTTAGGAATTAGTCTAAAACATATGATTGTATTTCAAGAGCCTTAAGGGTGTTTCTGAAACCTTGGGGCCCAAGACAGTTATAACATATGTCTGTTTTAGACCTTGGAAAATAGGGCGCTATAATTGGAAAAGTTAGCACAGCCCTAAGTACAGGGAGCCGGTCTCTTTACATCTCAAATACCAGGTATTTAGGTGGCTTTCTTGGAACCTGGCATTAGGGACACGTGTGAGTGGGCCAGGCTCATTCCTGAGGAGAGAGTGGGAGAGCCTGGTGAGGATACTCAGGCAGCCTCATTCTAAGCCCAGCTGCCCTGGGTCCCAGACCCCCTCCCTACTCGTGCCCTTCTCTTCTGAGACAGGCTTTCCCCAGGCCCTAGGAGCAGATGTAAACCCAGGGTGAGTATTGTATCCTAAAAGCATGCTAGGCCTCGGCTGACTCCAAGGGTGGGAAATGAGATTCTTGTTACTTGCCTGAGCATGGCACTCGTGCCCTTGGGGTGCCAACACCTGACTGTCCAGTTTGAAATCTTACCATGCCCACTCAGGCAAGTTACCTAACCTCTCTGAGCCTTTATTTACATCCGTTCATAAAACTTGATGAAAGTTCTAATACCTTCTTCCCAGAATTGTTGAGATGATGGAGGAGGTAATTTACATAAAGGGTTTCACACCATTCCTGGCACATAGTAAGAGCTCAGTAAATGTTACCTGCTCTAATTATATTTTAAATGGGTTAAAATATTCTCAAAGCAGTCCTTCGTATAACTTGCATTTGTGACTGGTTCTCCCCTTTCTGGAGACCCTTCTTTCTCACTTTGGTCCCTTGCTCAGATACCGTGACTTGCTCTTCCTCCCCTATGCATTTATTCCTCTATTTGTTTATTCATTCACCTACACACACACTCCTGTGAGTTGTGGGATTCATCACAGCTCTCAAACCCCATTTAAAGGACATGTTCTCAGCTGTATTTTAGCAGGTGCTGTCCCTGGACCCCACAGCCCCACCTGTAGCTGTAACTCCCAGCAGTAAGTCCAGCCACGACCGTCGGGTAGGGATTGATAGGATCACTGGGCTGTGGAGGAGAGGCTACGGCTCCCCAAGGCCTCCCAGAGCATCCCCAAGTTCCTGTGTAGGGTTTTAGCATTAAGAAGGGAGGATGCGGGCTGGAGAGATGGCTCAGAGGTTAAGAGCACTGGCTGCTCTTCCAGAGGTCCTGAGTTCAATTCCTAGCAACCACATGGTGCCTCACAACCATCTATAATGAGATCTGGTGCCCTCTTCTGGTGTGCAGGTGTACATGCAGACAGAATACTGTATAAATAATAAATAAATAAATGGAAGAAGAAGGAGGAGGAGGAGGAGGAGGAAGAGGAGGAGGAGAAGAAGAATCAAGGATGCTACATCTGCCTCTTGATGTAGACAGAAGCACAGTAGAGTCCTCCAGACAGCACTAAGGGCCTGAGCCATTCTCATATGCTTGTTCCACAGGCGCTTGCTTCCGTTACCACATGCTGCGTAACAAGCTATCCCTAAAGCTAGGAGCTTCAAACGATAATTATTTATTTGATCGTAAGCCTGTAATTTGGACAGGGTGTGGTAAGGACAACCCGGATTTGCTCCCTAAGACCTCATGCTGGAAGTGGCATGTGTACATTGCTTCACCCTTGGGTTGGCAACGTGGTACAGGCTGGGGCTGAGTCTCCACTCCCTCTGACGTGGCCTCTCTGTGTGGCTGCTCCAGACTGATAATTGGTTTCAGAGGATAAAAATCTCAGAGTGAGAATTCTGTGAGACAAGCCAGGGTATTGCTCAGGGAGCAGGGTGCTTGCCCGCCGCTCACAAAGCTGGAAATTTGATCCCCAGCACCACATAAAACACAGCGTGGAGGCACATGCCTATAATCCCAGCACTTGGGAGCTGGAGGCAGGAGGATCAGGAGTTCAAGGCCGTCTTTAGCCTACTAGTGAGTCCACGGCCAGCCTGGACAACTTGAGATCCTGTCTCAGAAAAACCAAGTGAATTTCAAGAGGACAAAATCCCACTCCTCAAGCACTTCCTGAGGCCCTGCTTCCATCATACATACCTACTATGCTCCATTAGCTTTGGCAAGTCACAGACAAGTATAGGGTCATTGCGAAGGGCGAGGTAATCACACAAGGATATGATGGATGATTGATGGAGACCACCAAAGTTCACCAAATCATAGCGCCCCCAACCCTACCTGTAACCATAGATGTATCTGTGGAGGTCCCAGATTGTCCATTTCATTGAGAGTCTTGCAATACTGTAGCAAAGAAACTCTAAACTGGATAGATGTTCTCTCTTCCACACAAATATGCAAGTGAGTGGCTTGATGGATGTGGCAGCTTAAAGATCTCAGGAGCCCAGGTTCCTTCAGTGTTGTGGCTCTGCTTTTCTCAGCATTTTTGTGTTCAGCTTTCAAAATGACTGTTTCAGCCCCTACCACAGCCTTTGCATTCTTGCCAGTAGAAAAAAGCTCTTCCATAGACGGGACCTGATCGCAGCTACATATAAGTACATGAGCAGCAGGAAAATGTAGGTTTTGGTAGAGAGCTTTGCATGCACCCCAAAATTTCATTACCATAAAGAAGAAAAGTAAATACACAGGAACAACTGACAGCCTTGGCCCTGGCAAACAAAGGGCTAGCCCCAGACAATTTCGTTTACTTATCTTGAGAGTCAAGAGGGACTATGTACCTTATACTAAGAGTAGATATGCTTTTTTTTTTTTTTAATAGTTGTAATCTGTGGCTCTTGATACAAGGCACCGGGGTGCCAATGGGTGCTGCTCAGCCTAAACTTTGCAGCCAGGAGCTAGCTGACTTGCAGAGAGGAAGTGCCACTTTATTGCTCCTGGCTTTATTAGCTTTCTTGGCCATGGGCAGTCCTGAATGTCTCCAGGGTCTTGTGGAAGAGGGTCCCATGAGAGGCCATCACAGTTCCAAAGGAGAATCTAAAAGTCCAGTCCTTAGCCATTTTGCTTTATAGCCAAAGCATTGAGCCTCCCAGGGGTTGGGACTTAGCTCTGGACTGCAGGGGAGGCATAAACCTGAACCCTGGTTTCAGAGTGCACCTCTGACCACTCCTTTCCCCCCCATCTTCTACAGCTGGCAACAGCTGGCTGGAAGAGCAGGCCCAGTGCAAATCCACCTGCCTGTCAAACAAGAGCTCGCTTCCTGACACCTCTGTGTCAATGCTGACTCCCCAACACACTTGCCTGGCCTGGCCAGGAGCCCTCAGCTTCTCTGTCAGAGGCACAAGTGCCAAATAGCGTGCTATCCCCCAGATTTACTGTCTCCGATGGAAGGCGTCGTGTTTATTGCTAAAGTGGTGGAAGGTGCAGGTAAAGCTCTGTCCCAGGGGCCTTGAAGTAAAAGTGTGTGAGTAGTCATTCCAGGAAGAGGAAAAGGTAAAGCCAGCAAACAACGAAGAACAAGAGACTTCCCTGCTTAGAAATGTTCCCTCTGAACAGTGTCTAGTGCAAGCATCGTGTCAGAAACATCGATAGGAAAAGCCACTTACCTGTCAGCCCTCCCCCAGGCTGAAAGGACAGAGGAAAAATTAGTGAGCCACCATCCTCCCTCTCCTGTAGCCCCCTCAGAATCTCATCCGCTCCCGTGGCACTGATACCCACAGAACTGAAAACTTGATCAGAGATGAAGCTTGTCCTGTAGAGAAGAAGCACACAGGAAGAAAGGAACAGGCCTGGGAGATAGCTCAGCTAGTAAGAGTACTAGCCAAGGAAGCCTGAAGTCAGGTCTTCAGTCTCCCACTTCAGTCCCTGGGAGCCATATAATGGGTCAGATGCAGCGGGTCGGCGAGCCTGGAGCAAGCCACACACAACAGCAGCAAAGAGAGACCCTGCCTGAAGGAGGGGGGGAAACTGACTCCTGAAAGTTGTCCTCTGACTCCCACGTGCAGAACAGGGCACATGTGCACCTGCACATTCACACACATACGCACACTCACGCACACACACACATATGCATGCAAACGCACACACAAATAAATAAAATGTTAAAAGAAACATAGGAAAACATTTTTATTTCTACCAATAGTCAAAGAAACGTGTGCAGATAATTAATATCTACATTAGTTACTCTATCTTAAAATATTTAAAAACGGGCTGCCGAGATGGCGCGGGGGTTAGCTTGCTTTCAGGTCTGACAATTGAGGTTCAATCCCCGGAACCTACATGAAGGACAGAGGGAACTGACCCCCAAGATTTGTCCTCTGACCTCCAGATATGTGCCATGGTATATGTGCACATACATACATGCATACACACAGAATAAATAAATAAATAAATAAATAAATAAATAAATGTAGTATAAAGCAAAATATTTTTAAGTGAAGAAATAAAATATTTATTTAGAAACATTTATTTGTGGTGTGTGTGTGTGTGTGTGTAGGTCAGAAGACAAATTGCAAGAGTGAGTTCTCTCTTTCTGCCACTAGGATTGAACTCAGGTTTTCAGTCTTGGTGGCAAGCACCTTTGCCTCCCGGCCCACCTAGCTGTCCCTTAAAATATTTTTTTTCCTAGCAAAGTGCAAGCTGGGACACCCCTATAGTTGTTCAGCAGCCCTCGTGGCTCTATACCTCTTAGGGTCCCCTACCTGCTCCTGTCCCATCATGCTCTGATCTATAGGCTTCCTATGCCCTTATTCAGTGAACTAGTAAGGCTTTTCCTCTTCGTGATTGGAATCTAAAGACCGAGAAGAGAAGAGCTGGACCAGCTGTTCCAGCTCTGAGATCTCCATCCTTGGTACCCATCATGAGAGCCTGTGTGAAGTGAGGTGGACGGGACAGGCAGGTCTGGTTTCCACCAGTTACTGGTTGCTCCTTTGACCTTACTGGGTCTCTTTTGACCTCAGTCTTTTCATGTTCAAGACAGGGATAATTATGACTTTGATTCCAGGGCGTGGGTAGGAAAATTACCTGGTAGAGGGCCTGGAACAAAGTAAGACCTCAGAAACTGTGAGCAGACAGGACGGTGGTGGAGAGACAAGAAAGAACAAGGAGAGTCCCGGGCGGTAATTCTGTTGGTAGAATGTCAGCCTGGCGTGTGGAAAGCCCTCAATTCCTAACGCTGTTTAAAACCAGGCACGGTGGGAGGTGGAGGCAGAGGGTCAGAAGTTAAAGGTCATCCTTGGGTATATAGTGAGTTATAGGCCAGCCTGGGATGCATGAGAGCCCAGCCTCAAAGGGAAAAGTAAAAAAGCAAGGAGAGGGGGTCAGGGAAGGGTAGGAAAGGGGAGAGAAGGGAGGAAAGGAAAGGAAAGGAA